>NW_024607620.1:0-31972 GCF_018296145.1 Oncorhynchus tshawytscha | reverse complement strand
TGGTTCTCTACCACTGTCTTTTCTTTAGCAGGAAAGTATTGTTTATTTCATTTGTTTTACATTTCCATCATCACAACATTAGAGTCTATAATAGTGATTGGATCAAAATATTTCTGTTTCTTTTACTGTAAATATTTTTATTTTTTTTACATTTCTGAAAATAAAGCAATGTCAATTCTGTTCTTAATTTGTTTAGTTTCTTTCGTCAAAAAATAAAATAACCGAGAAGAATACCGTTAAAGTGTCACGTTCTGACCATCGTTCTTGTGTCTTTTCCTGTTTTAGTGTTGGTCAGGACGTGAGCTGGGTGGGCATTCTATGTTGTGTGTCTGGTTTGTCTATTTCTATGTTTTGGCCTGATATGGTTCTCAATCAGAGGCAGGTGTTAGTCATTGTCTCTGATTGGGAACCATATTTAGGTAGCCTGTTTTGTGTTGGGTTTTGTGGGTGGTTTATCTCCTGTGTCAGTGTTTGTACCACACGGGACTGTTTCTGGTTTTCATGTTTCTTGTTTTGTAGTCTATTTCATGTATAGTTTTGTTATTAAAAAGAACCATGAATTATAACTACGCTGCGTCTTGGTCCGATCCCTGCTACACCTCTTCTTCAGAGGAAGAGGAAGAAGAGAACCGTTACATAAAGTACCGGATCAATAAGCAGTATTAGTAAAATCTTAACGATACCCATCCCTAATCATGAGTCATCAAAGCCAAAGGAACTGCATAATATTTATACATTCTAAAGAAGGAAGGAAAGTAGTGTGGAAATCTACCAAAAATCTATTAGGCAACAATAAATGCAATCCCTTCTAGACAATTTCCTGGACAAAATGTTTCACTGTAATAGTGAAGGTGTAAACTTAGCAGTGGAAAACCTGAACAGTATATTTGACCTCTCAGCTTCCTATCAAATAAAAAAATGGCAAGCTGACAACCTAAGAAAATGAACAACAATGACATGGTTTGATGAAGAAGGCAAAAACCTAAAAATAAATTGAGAAACCTATCTAACCAAAAGCATAGAGACCCAGGAAAACTGAGCCTACGCCTTCACTATGGGGAATCACTTAAACAATACAGAAATACAGTACGGGGAAAAAGGAACAGCACATCAGAAATCAGCTCGTAATTGAAGAATCCATAGAATCTAACCAATTCTTGGAAAATTGTAAAACTCTAAACAAACAACAACATGAAGAGTTATCTATCCAAAACAGAGATGTATGGATAAACCACTTTTCCAATCTTTTTGTCTCTATAACAAAGAACAAACAGCAGAAACATATACATGATCAAATACAAATCTTAGAATCAACTATTAAAGACTGCCAGAACCCACGGGATTCTCCAATTACATTGAATGAACTACAGGACAAAATACAAATTCTCCAACCCAAAAAGGCCTGTGGGGTTGATGGTATCCTAAATTAACTGATAAAATATTCAGACCACAAATTCCAATTGGCTATACCTAAACTCTTTAACATCATCCTCAGCTCTGGCATATTCCCCAATATTTGGAATCAAGGACTGATCACTCCAATCCACAAAAGTGGAGACAAATTTGACCCCAATAACTACCGTGGGATATGCATCAACAGCAACCTTGGGAAAATCCTGCCTTATCATTAACAGCAGAAATGTCAAATTAGCTTTTTACCAAATTACCGTACGACAGACCACGTATTCACCCTGCACACCCTAATTGACAAACAAACAAACCGAAACAATGGCAAAGTCTTCTCATGCTTTGTTGATTTCAAAAAACCTTTTGATTCAATTTGGCATGACGGTCTGCTATACAAATTGATGGAAATTGGTGTTTGTGAAAAAATGTTCAACATTATAAAATCCATGTACACAAACAGCAAGCATGTGGTTAAAATTGGCAAAAAACACACATTACTTTCCACAGGCCCGGGGGTGAGACAGGGATGCAGCTTAAGCCCCACCCTCTTCAACATATATATCAACGAATTGGTGAGGGCACCAGAACAGTCTGCAGCACCCAGGCCTCACCCTACTAGAATCCGAAGTCAAATAGCTGATGATCTGGTTCTTCTGTCACCAATCAAGGAGGGCCTATAGCAGCACCTAGATCTTCTGCACAGATTCTGTCAGACCTGGGCCCTGACAGTAAATCTCAGTAAGACAAAAATAATGGGATTTCAAAAAAGGTCCAGTTGCCAGGACCACAAATACAATTTCCAACTAGACACCATTGTCCTAGAGCACACAAAAAACTATACATACCTTGGCCTAAACATCAGCACCACAGGTAACTTCCACAAAGCTGAGGGACAAGGCAAGAAATGCATTCTACGCCATCAAAAGGAACATAAAAAAACATACCAATTAGTATCTGGCTAAAAATACTTGAATCAGTTATAGAACCCATTGCCTATTATAGAATTCACAAAATGGGACAAACACCAAATTGAGACTCTGCATGCAGAATTCTGCTAAAATATCCTCAGTGTACAATGAAAAACACTAAATAATGCATGCAGGGCAGAATTAGGCCGATACCCGCTAATTATCCAAATCCAGAAAAGAGTGGTTAAATTCTACAACCACCTAAAAGGAAGTGATTCCCAAACCTTCCCTAACAAAGCCATCACCTACAGAGAGATGAACGTGGAGAAGAGTCCCAACTAAATCATGAGAAGACAACAAGATAATTACTTGACACATTGGAAAGAATTTACAGAAAAACAGAGCGAACTAGAATGCTTTTTGGCCCTAAACAGAGAGTAGACAGCGGCAGAATACCTGACCACTGTGACTGACCCAAAATTAAGGACATGTTTTACTTTGTACAGACTCAGTGAGCAGAGCCTTGCTATTGAGAAAGGCCGCCGTAGGCAGACTTGGCTCTCAAGAAAAGACGGGCTACGTGTACACTGCCCACAAAATGAGATGGTAACTGAGCCGCATTTCCTAACCTCCTACCAAATATATGACCAAATTAGAGACACATATTTCCCTCAGATTACACAGACCCACAAAGAATTCAAAAACAAATCCACTTGTGATAAACTCCCATATCTACTGGGTGATCAGTGTTCAATCACAGCAGCAACATTTGTGACCTGTTGCCACAAGAACAAACACCATTGTACATACAACCTTTTCATAAAGAACTGATAAAACACACAGGTGCTAAAACAAGGTGACTTACAAAGATGAGAACCAAGAGAGGGAGTGCAGTGATGTATTATCCACAACTAAAGAATCATTGTGGAATCTGAAAAGACACATATCCCCAAAGCATGATGGTGTACTTACTACGTGCACATGATAAAAGAAAGGACCGAGGTGGGTAGCTAATTAAGGACTACCTATAGAAAAGTGAAATAACAACTATGCATCTCTGCGCCGCCTGGCAAGAGTGGCCTAAAGGGTGTTTAGCATCCCCAGTGGCTCTGCAAGTGTGGAGAGGATTTTTTCCCCGCTGCAGGCCGGCACTCCAGACACAATGAGCGGGATTTCCAACCTCTCAACTCTGCTCACATACTCTGCTCCGTGTTTCTGAATAAATAACCATACTGTATGTATGTAGGGAGGGATAATACTAGGCTTCCCTTTTTCCTATCTTCCTAACTGTGCCATGGATTATTTCATTTATTTGTTACCCCCCCATTTTGGGGGTTGAAATGATTGGTTTCCTTTCCCCAGGAACATGACAACAGACTGTCCATCACTAAGACAAGCTGAGAGGCAGTGGTATGGTGTGTATGGTGTGTATGGTGTGGGATTGATTCCTCAGGGACATTTCACACCTAGAATTCAGTCTGCAATGTGGCCAATCTGATCCCTTTAATTCATATTCTCTTCTGGTCATTTCTTCATATGCAGTATGTGTAGGGAGCAGAGCAATGGAAATGTCCTCACCTCCATTTAAAATGTTCTCTCTCTCTCTCTCTCTCTCTCTGTCTCTCTCTCTCTGTCTCTCTCTCTCTCTGTCTCTCTGTCTCTCTCTCTCTCTCTCTCTCTCTGTCTCTCTCTCTCTCTGTCTCTCTCTCTCTGTCTCTCTCTCTCTCTCTCTCTCTCGTGTGCCCATTAGTTTGGGCTCGCAGTGATTTCTGGGAGATTTCCATGGAAAGTGGGGAACCGTTGGTATGAAAACATGTCTGTCGGCATTGCCATGTGATATGTCACCTGAGAGAAGTTGGTGGTAAATGCCAAACCCTACCTGTGGCAAGAAGGAGAGAAAAATAAATAGAACAGGAAAAGGAATTGGAAGGAAAGGCCTAGGTGATAAATGAGGGCAAGAATGTTCATTTTTGTCTTCCATTTCAAATATGCCCTAAAGGTAGACAGACTTCCTCCTCCAGACGAGACTGGATGTTTCTGTATTTTTCAAGTCAATGCTTGGGGCATGTCATATCACACACAAACACAGAAATGACGAAGAAATTATGACCCTAAGCTGGCCACACAAAAATATATTGTTTAATGATTTCTGTATTTCCCTGGTGGCTAAACAGATGAAGTGGCTAGTTAATGAGTGGATTCTGTAGGCTACATCTACTATTCTGTGGATCTTGTAGTAAAATAAAATGTGTTCCCATTTAAACAGTTGCGTGCCATCTGCAGTACAGCAACACTCCTGCAGTATTTACAGTAGGCCTTAGCCCCTTATTAAACAATGTGTGCTGCCCTAGGGCAAGGCTTGTCTGTGTGTCAGCGCTAGACGGAGGCCAGGTGCTTGTGTCTCCTGTCTGTCCAGCTGTGACAGGGTGGTGGCCGGGGAGCAGAGGGTGTAGGGGGTTAAGGGAGGGTGGGGGCAGTGGAGGACAGAAGAGCTGTAACTATCAGGATTAAGCTACACTGACTACAGCCTGACTGGCGGAGTCCCCTTTTGATATTGCACTCATTCTGGGATCATTTTAGGGCTTGATTCAATCCATATCGCAGAAGATCCGCAGTATAGCATGGTTGAAATTTAAAGGTAATTTTTCCGAATGGACCGACATATGCAGTGTTTACAGTGAATGCGGTCTCCGTGGACGCGGGAACATTGCCTTTAAAGTTTCAGTCACACTACAGCGACGATATGGATTGAATCAAGCCCTTAGTGTTGTGACATGCTCTGGTAATATTCTTACTATGAAATTCCTATTATTAAGGACATATTTACGTGAATGTTTTTATGCATAGCTTGATATATAAATACATAAATAAAATATCTATCTTTGTCTCTCACCAGACTCCCCGGCCGCTGAACATCATCAAGCAGAACAATGGTGAGCAGATCATCCGCCGGCGCACGCGGAAGCGCCTCAACCCCGACCCTCTGCCCTCCGAACCCGTGGGCTCCAAGCAGCGGAGGGTCAGCAGTGAGGAACGCCTCAACCCCGACCCTCTGCCCTCCGAACCCGTGGGCTCCAAGCAGCGGAGGGTCAGCAGCGAGGAACGCCTCAATGGCAGTCCCCTGGAGCGCCGGCCAGGAGAGGATGGGCCAGGCTCGGAAGGAGTGCCCGTCCCTCGTAAAGGGGAGCCTCAGAATTCCCTGGGCCAGTACGAGGCCTGCGGGTCCTCTGGGTTCAAGGGTCACCCCAGTCCCCGCTCCACCCACTCCTTCCTAGTTAGCCAAACCCTGGAGATTCACAAGCGAATGCCTCCTTTGCACATACACAACAAGAACCCTGCAGAGGGGGGGGCGGAGGGGAACGGGGTGGGCTCGGCTGGGGTCCATCACACGGGCTTGGAGGGGAAGGGTAGCTTGTCCTCCGAGAGGGGTAGCCCCATCGAGAAGTACATGCGTCCCTCCAAACAGGCCAGCTACTCGCCACCGGGCAGCCCCATCGAGAAGTACCAGTACCCGTTCTTCAGCCTGCCCTTCATCCACAATGACCTGCAGAGCGAGTCCGACTGGATGCGCTTCTGGACTAAGTACAAGATGTCTGTTCCTGGCAACCCACAGTACCTAGGCCACATGTCTGGTCTGCCCAACCCTTGCCAAAGCTTTGTGCCTTACCACACCTTTAGCCTGCCCTCACACTTCCCTCTCCCGCCCTCCGCCGGCCCCGAAAGCGACATCCCTCTCGACCTGGCCATCAAACATTCCAAACCGTCCGCCAACGGCTCCACCGCCTCTGCCTTTACCGTCAAGGAGAGGAGTAGCGGCGCCTTGCCCACGGTCACGGCGGGGAAGGAGGATGAGAAGCATAGAGAGCAGCAGGAGAGAAGAGAGGAGAAAGTAGACGAGGGGCATCCCCCAGCCTTCTCCTCCCCCAGACGTTGCAGCCAAGCCGGAGAGGGTGGACCAGGGCACTCAGGATGAGCTGACCAGTAAGGAGAGGGTGGACCAGGGCACTCAGGATGAGCTGACCAGTAAGGAGAGGGTGGACCAGGGCACTCAGGATGAGCTGACCAGTAAGGAGAGGGTGGACCAGGGCACTCAGGATGAGCTGACCAGTAAGGAGAGGGTGGACCAGGGCACTCAGGATGAGCTGACCAGTAAGGAGAGGGTGGACCAGGGCACTCAGGATGAGCTGACCAGTAAGGAGAGGGTGGACCAGGGCACTCAGAATGAGCTGACCAGTAAGGAGAGGGTGGACCAGGGCACTCAGGACGAGCTGACCAGTAAGGAGAGGGTGGACCAGGGCACTCAGGATGAGCTGACCAGTAAGTGTGTCCACTGTGGCATCCTCTTCCTGGATGAGGTTATGCACGCCCTGCACATGAGCTGCCATGCTGACGGAGGGCCCTTCCAGTGCAGCATCTGCCTGCATGCCTGCGCAGACAAGTACGACTTCACCACACACATACAGAGAGGGCTTCACCTGCCCACCGTCGAGGCTGAGGCCGATGCTGAGGCCGATGCTGAGGCCGATGCTGTGGCAGATGCTGAGGCCGATGCTGGGGCCGATGCTGAGGCTGATGCTCCAAAGGATTGTGTGTGATTTTGGTGCATTACAGACTTGGACCTTAAACACAGGCATAGCAGTATGAAAAAGAACAAAATAAACGGACTAAAGCGTACTGTAATGATTGAATGAGAAGAAGACTTTTTGCTCAACGTGCCATGATAGCTTCTGTAGGGAACTCATATCATCTAAACATTTATATTGGACATAATACAGAACAGGCGATTGGCTGTTTCCTTTTTCTTCTTTCGTAAAGGAAAACGCTTTTGAAGAAAGTGGTACTACAAATAGACGCTTATTTTTAGTTTTTTTTGTTGCTATTGTTTATTTTTTTATTCGGAAGTGTTACTTTGACAAGGCAGTTCGGCGAACAACAAGGTACATCTGCACGGGCTGAATGTTCTCTTACCTGGTTGGTTCAATGTTCCAAACGGAATGAGGAAGTGGGGAAACATTAGTCGTCTGTCATAATCTCCTTCACAGTGGATGGGCAGAGCGATGACTAGTGATTGGACCGTCCTCAAATAAACGTCCTCAGGGAACGTGGCTGAGTCAAACAACATATCCTACAGTGCTTTCAGTTGTATCGGTCTCCACTTAACATCCAACTAAGTGTCTATGTTTTAATGTATTTTAGTTATAGATACTGTTTGTTCGTTTTTTTTTTTTTTTTTTGGGGGGGACTATTGTCACAGAACTTCCTCTAGACATTTTAAGCTGCTGCCTTAGTTGCTAGGATACAAACCTTATATCACTAAAGACATTTGGGAAGGAAGAAAAATGCAAAAAGCAATATTTTTTTCTAAGTTGTTAACATGAAAAATTCATAATATCAGTGCCTGATATATTGAACAAAGTATTTTCTACCTGGTATGTTGATATGCAACATTGACTTTGCATTGAGTAAAGGGCCATGAGCTTCACTCTGTAAAACTGTTTACATTTGCAAATGTAGCAAACAAGGTAATGAAGCAAAATTCCTGCAATTCAGAGTATTTTTCTCTCATGTGGACAGGACAGGACGATCACGAAACAAAACAGAGGCCTTTTGTCAGAAGGTTGAATGGGAGATGAAATGCAGTCAAATGATTTGTTCTGTTTGTTTGAATGGCACAGAGGCACTATCCATTCCATGTCTTTCTTTGTGTGCTCCTGCTCGTACACTTTGAAATGCTTTATTGTCTATACAGATGCCCTGTATTGGACTTTGTTCATCCTGTATGTTTTTTTTTTAAGAGAAGCTGATATACTGTAGCTTGGTTATAAGAATTGTTCTGCGAGCTTTACAGCTTTGAGCATCATAGGTTTACACAAGGCCCTATTTTTTTGTATGTCTATTTCATTTATATATATATATATATATATATATATATATATATATATATATATATATATATATATATATATAATACTTTAATATTTGGCTTTTAGTCATGTTGGGACTTGATTTGAACATAGCATGAAATTCTACTTGTTCCATGTACAGGTGAAAAAGGTGCCTTTTGACAGAAAGAAGCCATTGAATATCAACAATGTTGAGTGTTTTGTTCATCAAATTAGATGTACTGCAACACCTCAACCTGGATTATGGCCTTGTAGTCCAAGCATTTGACATTATGTAGATAGATTAATACCATTTGAGCGTCAAAACAAATGTTACCACACAGCAACATTATCCCTCTATTTAGCTTGTTAGTACTTTGCTAGTGGACCACCTGTTTCACCTGTAAAAGACTCCCATTCATGTGTTTTCTCTCTCTCTCTCTCTCTCTCTCTCTCCCTGTCTCTGTCTCTATCTCTCTCACTCTCTCTCTCCCTCTCCCTGTCTCTGTCTCTATCTCTCTCACTCTCTCTCTCCCTCTCCCTGTCTCTCTCTCACTCTCTCTCTCTCTCTCTGTCTCTCTCTCTCTCTCTGTCTCTCTCGCTCTCTCTCTCTGTCTCTCTCTGTCTCTCTCTGTCTCTCTCTGTCTCTCTCTGTCTCTCTCTCCTCTGTGTGTCTCTGTCTCTCTCTCTTTCCCTGTCTCTCTCTCTCTCTGTGTCTCTGTCTCTCTCTCTGTGTCTGTCTCTCTCTCTGTCTCTCTCTGTCTCTCTCTCTCTCTGTGTCTCTGTCTGTCTCTCTCTCTCTCTCTCTCTGTCTCTCTCTCTGTCTCACGCTCTCTCTCTGTCTCTCCTTCTCTCTCTGTCTCTCTCTCTGTCTCTCCTTCTCTTTCTGTCTCGCTCTCTTTCTCTGTCTCTCTCTCTCTCTCTTTCATTTGTATGAGCACTTCTTCCTATGATTCCCATTGCTGCTGAAAGGAATCAAACATGAGTTCAATCTAAACTGTCCATCCTCTGATGTACATAGTTATTTATACATGATCAGGGGATAATGTAATTAGAGTCTGCCGGGGATTCGGCAAGCAAGGATTTGTGTGAAATAGCGATGAAATCAACATAGCCTTAAAATGTTGCTACAAACGCCTCTCAGAAACAAAGAACCTGTAATAATAATACTAAAATCTTTTTAAAGAAACAGTCATGTGATTTCAAATAACATAATGAACAATTTTTGTTTTAAGTTTGAATTAGAAAAATGTTAACGCTTGCACTTCAGTTATTCTGTTTTATTTCCAAGGAAAAAAGATGATTGTGTTAAAATGTGTTATTACCATGCTGTACACAGGTACTGCAGAAATAGACGAAGACAAAGAAACAATATGGACAGACAGGAGTATCTGTGTGTGGAAGAAACAACATGGACAGACAGGAGTATCTGTGTGTGGAAGAAACAACATGGACAGACAGGAGTATCTGTGTGTGGAAGAAGAGACAACATGGTCAGACAGGAGTATCTGTGTGTGGAAGATGAAACAACATGGACAGACAGGAGTATCTGTGTGTGAAAGAAGAGACAACATGGACAGACAGGAGTATCTGTGTGTGGAAGAAGAGACAACATGGACAGACAGGAGTATCTGTGTGTGGAAGAAGAGACAACATGGACAGACAGGAGTATCTGTGTGTGGAAGAAGAGACAACATGGACAGACAGGAGTATCTGTGTGTGGAAGAAGAGACAACATGGACAGACAGGAGTATCTGTGTGTGGAAGAAGAGACAACATGGACAGACAGGAGTATCTGTGTGTGAAAGAAGAGACAACATGGTCAGACAGGAGTATCTGTGTGTGGAAGAAGAGACAACATGGTCAGACAGGAGTATCTGTGTGTGGAAGAAGAGACAACATGGACAGACAGGAGTATCTGTGTGTGGAAGAAGAGACAACATGGACAGACAGGAGTATCTGTGTGTGGAAGAAGAGACAACATGGACAGACAGGAGTATCTGTGTGTGGAAGAAGAGACAACATGGTCAGACAGGAGTATCTGTGTGTGGAAGAAGAGACAACATGGACAGACAGGAGTATCTGTGTGTGGAAGAAGAGACAACATGGACAGACAGGAGTATCTGTGTGTGGAAGAAGAGACAACATGGTCAGACAGGAGTATCTGTGTGTGGAAGAAGAGACAACATGGACAGACAGGAGTATCTGTGTGTGGAAGAAGAGACAACATGGACAGACAGGAGTATCTGTGTGTGGAAGAAGAGACAACATGGACAGACAGGAGTATCTGTGTGTGGAAGAAGAGACAACATGGACAGACAGGAGTATCTGTGTGTGGAAGATGAAACAACATGGGCAGACAGGAGTATCTGTGTGTGGAAGAAGCCAGTAAACCAGTGTGGACACGGACATGGCAAAAAGGCAAATGTTTTGGTAAATTTTTTAACCGTCATTTTTGAATGTTATTTCTTGTTTTTACACTTTATTGCATAGAAGTCGGGCTTAGATTGTTTGTTCCTTTTTTTGTTTTTTTCTGCTACCACCTTTATGTTTTGTGTTGTAGGGTTTTACATGCAAAAAAATGTAACAAAGATGGCAAAGATGTCTACATCTAAACTTGAATAATAATAATGATAATAATAATGAATAAAGTAATAAAACATGTTCTGAAATGTCTTTTTATTCAGTGGTGCTTCCCATTACCATGCTGTGATGTATATGTAGCTACATATAGCTAGCTCGCCACTACAGTCCCTGGTTCGAATCCAGGCTGTATCACATCTGGCCGTGATTGGGAGTCCCATAGGGCGGTGCACAATTGGCTCAGCATTGTCTGGGTTTGGCCGGGGTAGCCTGTCATTTTTAATAAGAATTTATTCTTAACTGACTTGCCCAGTTAAATTAAGGTAAAATACAGTTATTTGTAAACACACAAAAACATTGAACCAGAAGAAGTGGGGCACGGACTTGCATACGAGGGATCCCATGGTACCATAAGCTGAATAAAACCTCCGACCTCTCTCTCTCCCCTGGTGAGACTATTGATTTGTACCCCAGTGTTTGCAGGTGTTCTAGGAAAGGAGTGTAATTATATTCCAGATTCCCACACAAGAGGGTAGACACCAGCCCCTGATTTATGGCCTGCTAGGGATGTTACTGTTGATTATGTTAACCTCTCTCTTGTATTCCATGGATAAGACACAGACAGATGTCAACAACAGGAAAGAGACATTAATTACAGTTATTTATTGTAAATAATAGCTCAGTTCTGGCCTACACTCTTGTAATATGATATTGTAAACTACTGAGATAGAATAACACACATACACTGGCTCTAATCAGAATAGAAAGAGGAGTGGGAGGCCCCGGTGCACAACTGAGCAAGAGGACACGTACATTAGAGTGTCTAGTTTGAGAAACAGACACCTCACAAGTCCACAACTGGCAGCTTCATTAAATATTACCAGCAAAACACCAGTCTCAACGTCAACAGTGAAGAGTCGACTCCGGGATGCTGGTCTTCTAGGCAGAGTTCCTCTGTCCAGTGTCTGTGTTCTTTTGCCAATCTTAATAATTTATTTATATTGGCCAATCTGAGATATGGCTTTTTCTTTGCGACTCTGCTTAGAAGGCCAGCATCCCAGAGTCGGCTTTTCACTGTTGAAGTTGAGATTGGTGTTTTGCGGGAACTATTTAATGAAGCTGCCAGTTGAGGACTTGTGAGGCGTCTGTTTCTCAAACTAGACACTCTAATGTACTTATCCTCTTGCTCAGTTGTGCACCGGGGCCTCACACTTCTCTTTCTATTCTGGTTAGGGCTAGTTTGCGCTGTTCTGTGAAGGGAGTAGTACACAGCGTTGTACGAGATCTTCAGTTTCTTGGCAATTTCTCGCTTGGAATAGACTTCATTTCTCAGAACAAGAATAGACTGACGAGTTTCAGAAGAAAGTTCTTTGTGTCTGTCCATTTTGTGCCTGTAATCAAACCCACAAATGCTGATGGTCCAGATACTCAACTAGTCTAAAGAAGGCCAGTTTTCTTGCTTCTTTAATTAGGACAACAATTTTCAGTTGTGCTAACATAAATGCAAAAGGTGATTCTAATGATCAATTAGTCTTTTAAAATGTTAAACTTGAATTAGCTAACACAACGTGCCATTGGAACACAGGAGTGATAGTTTCTGATAATGGGCCTCTGTACGCCTATGTAGATATTCCATATAAATCAGCAGTTTCCAGCTCCAATAGTAATTTACAACATTAACAATGTCTACACTGTATTTCTGATCAATTTGATGTTATTTTAATGGCCCAAAAATGTGATTTTCTTTTAATAATAAAAAAGGACATTTAAGTGACCCCAAACTTTTGTAGTGTATGTAACACTGGTAATGCAAAGCGAATTAAAATGATATATATATAGCTCACATGCGCCTCGCGACAACACTATGCAATTAGCCAATTGAAATGATTATCTGACTCTGAAAGATAAATAGCAAGAGACCAGGTGCAACCAAGTATTATGCATTTAGCTGATTAGGATCAATGTCATGAGCATGGAACTCCATTCACAACTGCATTTACTTACTTTGTAAAAATGAATGATAGCATTATACAACGCAAAGCATTCACTAAGCATTATTCTAGGCATGATCAGAGCGAGACAAAGAAACCATGGTTTGTGCCATGGCCCATAGCTCATGGGAGAGAGAGAAAGAGTGTAGGTATCTCAGCACAGCAGGTCAGGAAGAGAAGGAGAATGAATCTAAGACCCTTGTACATTTTAGTCATTTAGCAGTATAACATCTGAGTTGCCTCGATTCAAAATCTGAGATGTTTACCAATAGCATTACTGTTAAGTTATCCTCCGATCAGACATCAGATCTACAGACCTCTAAATACAACATAACTAATTCTAAGAGGTGAGACAATGGGGGTTGGTAAGATAATGAGGCATTCCTAAAACAACACACAGGCATCTGAAGAAGAAGAGTCACTTTGGGGGCTGGGCCGCACTACATACTTTTTTAAGTGAAGGCTTTCCTGAGTCTGGACCTTGGATCTCCTAACCTCCATGTGTGATAAAAGAGAGACAGATCTGTGGTCTGGGAGAGGGTGATAAGGTCACCTGTAATCCTCCCACATTGCAGGCCAATCGTTTCAAAACTGATCCACCTGAGAAATCACTCATTTATGACACAACTGTTATTATGTTTTTCTATTACAATTTTGCGTTATTTTACCAGATGGGATGAAAGTCAAGTCAAATAACCTATTTTACAAACTCGGATCAGGCATTGATCTTATTCAGTACTATATCATTAACTTATTTATGTTACATATGAATCATGCTCACTCCATAATTTGGTTATAACGATGTAGGCCGTCATTGCAAATAAGAATATGTTCTTAACTGACTTGCCTAGTTAAATAAAGGTTAATATATATATATATATGTCCGACAGACACAGATGTGTTCTGTATTCTGGTCTCATCATATCGTGGCAATAATTTCCTTTACCATCCCCCTCCCTCTTCCCCACTCCTTCTGTTCCCCAATCTCAGATCTACAATCGTATCAGTTTCGCCTGGACTCCGCCATCATGGCGAATTTCCCAGATGATAGCCCAAGTATACTCCTTAGCACTCCAATGAACAACCTAATTTCAGCGGGCCCAACAAATCCTCGCCCAGCGTGCCGTGGCTTGCCGCGGACCAAATTAATGAACAAACCATTCACTTGGTTTGCAATTTTAAACTCATCCAAGTGATTTAACAGACTACCATATTGGGCCCTGGAATCCTGCTACTGATTGGGAGGCCCCTCAATCCTACCTCCTGATCCTCCCTCGATCTTCGCTCCATCCTCCCTCGATCCTCTCTTGATCCTCCCTCCATCCTCCTCGATCATCTCTCGATCCTCCTTCGATCGTCTCTCGATTCTCCCTCGATCTTCCTTCAATAATCTCTCCAAACCGCCAACATTGTTCCCTCCACCGCCGACATTGTTCCCTCCATCTGCAGACACTGGGATGGAGGATGAGAGGGAGGTGTGGGCGTTGAGATTGTGCCAATAAAGGCTGCCGACCTGGTTTTTCCTATTTTAGCTTTCATTAGAGCTTTGCCCTCGATTAACACTTCGATTATCTCAGAGTGGCTTTGCATTTTAACAATAGGCTGTGATGTCATCCAGTCGGAGTACAAATATAAAATATCCTGCTTATTTGAGTCGTCTGCATGCAGTCCAAGTTACTGTTTTGCAAATGTATTTATTATTATTTTTTACCCCTTTTGGTGGTATCCAATTGTTAGTAGTTACTGTCTTGTCTCATCGCTGCAACTCCCGTACGGACTCGGGAGAGGCGAAGGTCGAGAGCCATGCATCCTCCGAAACACAATCCAACCAAGCCTCATTGCTTCTTAACACAGCGCGCATCCAACCCGGAAGCCAGCCGGACCAATGTGTCGGAGGAAACACCGTACATCTAGCGACCTGGTCAGCGTGCACTGCATCCGGCCCGCCACAGGAGTCACTAGTGCACGATGAGACAAGGATATCCCTGCCGGACAAACCCTCCCTAACCCGGACGACGCTAGGCCATTATTGGTAGGAATTCGAACATGTCCACCTCTTTTGTTGAATCGGAGGGTGTATTTATTACAAAACCACACGACATCGCAAACTACTTTAATTAATATTTTCCAGGCAAATTGGACAAGTTGAGGAATGCTATGATTCCAACTGATGGCTCCATGCCATATACTAACTCATAAAATATTGTATCATGAAGGAGAGGCAATGCGTGTTTGAATTTCACCAAGTGAAAAGGGAAGAGTTAGAAAGGATGCTGTTTGGTGATGTAGCTAAAGTACAGGGCTTTATCGTTGAAGACAAGGTTACTCCTCTGACCTCAGCTCGACACTAGAGGCCCTTGTCTCTGATGCCAGCTCTACCTTTACTGTCCTGTCATCTCTCCTCTGCCAGTCATGCATGTCAAGCAGTTCATCTGCCATATGAATGATTTATCTCACATCCTTCGGAAGAACTACATCTCTGGCAGTCCAGCGCAAGACCTCCTCTCTCTATCTTTCAAAAAGGCCCTGCATAAAAGATGAAGAGTATGAGAGATGTGTGCTGATTAAAACACATGACAGGAGTGTTACAGCTGAATGTCTCTATATCATGATTGAGTAGCCCCATCTCTACCAGGGGGGCTCTTCTGTTCATTCCCCTGACGTCACAAAATGGGATGGTTAATCACAAGGGTTTAGGTGTTAAGACGTTAGTCACAAGGGTTTAGGTGTTAAGACGTTAGTCACAAGCGTTTAGGTGTTAAGACGTTAGTCACAAGACGTCCTGTCAGTGCTTTTACTAGGACTAACCCTGCTAATATTACCCCAGTCTCCTTGATTTCCCCCTCTGAGATGAGGTGACATCCAGGGCATGTTACTGACTACCACGAAAAGCCCTAGGAACCTCTCACCATTCTCTATGTGTTCCTGTCAGTGGTCTGATTCCTGTCAATGGTCTGATTCCTGTCAGGTTCCTGTCAATGGTCTGATTCCTGTCAATGGTCTGATTCCTGTCAATGGTCTGATTCCTGTCAATGGTCTGATTCCTGTCAGGTTCCTGTCAATGGTCTGATTCCTGTCAGTGGTCTGATTCCTGTCAGGTTCCTGTCAATGGTCTGATTCCTGTCAATGGTCTGATTCCTGTCAGGTTCCTGTCAATGGTCTGATTCCTGTCAGGTTCCTGTCAATGGTCTGATTCCTGTCAGGTTCCTGTCAATGGTCTGATTCCTGTCAATGGTCTGATTCCTGTCAATGGTCTGATTCCTGTCAGGTTCCTGTCAATGGTCTGATTCCTGTCAATGGTCTGATTCCTTTCAGGTTCCTGTCAATGGTCTGATTCCTGTCAGGTTCCTGTCAATGGTCTGATTCCTGTCAATGGTCTGATTCCTGTCAATGGTCTGATTCCTGTCAGGTTCCTGTCAATGGTCTGATTCCTGTCAATGGTCTGATTCCTGTCAGGTTCCTGTCAATGGTCTGATTCCTGTCAGGTTCCTGTCAATGGTCTGATTCCTGTCAGGTTCCTGTCAATGGTCTGATTCCTGTCAATGGTCTGATTCCTGTCAATGGTCTGATTCCTGTCAGGTTCCTGTCAATGGTCTGATTCCTGTCAATGGTCTGATTCCTTTCAGGTTCCTGTCAATGGTCTGATTCCTGTCAGGTTCCTGTCAATGGTCTGATTCCTGTCAATGGTCTGATTCCTGTCAATGGTCTGATTCCTGTCAGGTTCCTGTCAATGGTCTGATTCCTGTCAATGGTCTGATTCCTGTCAGGTTCCTGTCAATGGTCTGATTCCTGTCAGTGGTCTGATTCCTGTCAGGTTCCTGTCAATGGTCTGATTCCTGTCAATGGTCTGATTCCTGTCAGGTTCCTGTCAATGGTCTGATTCCTGTCAGGTTCCTGTCAATGGTCTGATTCCTGTCAATGGTCTGATTCCTGTCAATGGTCTGATTCCTGTCAGGTTCCTGTCAATGGTCTGATTCCTGTCAATGGTCTGATTCCTGTCAGGTTCCTGTCAATGGTCTGATTCCTGTCAATGGTCTGATTCCTGTCAATGGTCTGATTCCTGTCAATGGTCTGATTCCTGTCAGGTTCCTGTCAATGGTCTGATTCCTGTCAGGTTCCTGTCAATGGTCTGATTGAATCTAGGCCCTGGTGTTCCTGTCATGTGGATCACCAAATGGGGCTCTGCTTTCGGCTTCAGTACCGCTAATTCCAAAATATATTTTATTTGTTACAAAGTGTCTCTTCTAAATGAAGAAGCACATATTAATTATATGTAATGAATAACATCATATTAATTGTTTTGTATTCAGACTGTGAGCTACTCAATCAAGCTGTTTTTCTACAGCAGATATTCCAGACAGCCATACTTCACCTGATTGTCTTCCATTCATTTGCAACCAGCCTCACTCCAGTCAGCCAGTCACACACACACACACACACACACACACACACACACACACACACACACACACACACACACACACACACACACACACACACACACACACACACACACACACACACACACACACACACACACACACACATACACACACACACATACACAGAGGGACTGATCAAATAGGACTAATGTGTCCCTTTGATTTCAATGGAAAAATATTTAATTCAGTCTCAAATGACATTCCACCCAGACAGATCAATGTCCCTTTGGTTGTGTGTGGTCAATATACAATCAAATGTATTTATAAAGTCCTTTTTACATCAGCCAATGTCAAAGTGCTGTACAGAAAACCCAGCCTAAAACCCCAAACAGCAAGCAATGCAGATGTAGAAGCACGTTGGCTAGGAAAAACACCAGAGAAAGGCCAGAACCTAGGAAGAAACCTAGAGAGGAACCAGGCTCTGAGGGGTGGCCAGTCTTCTTCTGGCTGTGCAGAGATTGTGTGGAGATTATAACAGAACATGTCCAATATGTTAAAACGTTCATAGATGACCAGCATGGTCAAATAATAATAATCACAGTGGTTGGAGAGGGTGCAACAGGTCAGCACCTCAGGAGTAAATGTCAGTTGGCTTTTCATAGCTGATCATTCAGAGTTAGAGACAGCAGGAGCGGCAGAGAGAGAGAGTCGAAAACAGCAGGTCCGGGACAAGGTAGCACGTCCGATGAACAGGTGAGGGTTCAATAGCCGCAGGCAGAACAGCTGAAACTGGAGCAGCAGCACGACCAGGTGGACTGGGGTCAACAAGGAGTCATCAGTCCAGATAGTCCTGAGGCATGTTCCTAGGGCTCAGATCCTCTGAGAGAAGAGAGAGAGAAAGAGAGAAGGAGAAGAGAAAGAGAGAAAAATAGAGGGAGAGAATTAGAGGGAGCATACTTAAATTCACACAGGACACCGGATAAGACAGGATAAATACTCCAGATATAACAGACTGACCCTAGCCCCCGACACATAAACTATTGCAGCATAAATACTGGAGGCTGAGACAGGAGGGTTCGGAGACACTGTGGCTCCGTCCGACAATACCTCTGGACAGGGCCAAACAGGCAGGATATCATCCCGCCCACTTTGCCAAAGCACAGACCCCACACCACCAGAGGGATATCTTCAACCACCAATCTACTACCCTGAGACAAGGCCGAATATAGCCCACGAAGATCTCCCCCACGGAATGAACCCAAGGGGGTGCCAACCCGAACAGGAAGATTACATCAGTGACTCAACCCACTCAAGTGACGCACCCCTCCTAGGGACGGCATGGAAGAGCACCAGTAAGCCAGTGACTCAGCCCCCGTAATAGGGTTAGAGGCAGAGAATCCCAGTGGAGAGAGGGGAACCGGCCAGGCAGAGACAGCAAGGGCGGTTCATTGCTCCAGAGCCTTTCCGTTCACCTTCACACTCCTGTGCCAGACTACACTCAATCATAGGACCTACTGAAGAGATGAGTCTTCAGTAAAGACTTAAAGGTTGAGACCGAGTCTGCATCTCTCACATGGATAGGCAGACCATTCGATAAAAATGGAAATCTAGTAGAGCTCAGTTTTTTGGGACAGAAGTTTTCTGATTTTTACAACATTACGAAGATGGAAAAAAGCTGTCCTTGAAATATTCTTGATATGTTCGACAAAAGAAAGATCAGGATCCCAGAGTAACACCGAGGACCTTCACAAGTTTTATTTGAGAGGACTGTACAACCATCAAGATTAATTGTCAGATTCAACAGAAGATCTCTTTGTTTCTTGGGATGTAGAACTAGCATCTCTGTTTAAAGTAAAACATTTGCCACCATCCACTTCCTTATGTCTGAAACACAGGCTTCCAGGGAGGGCAATTTTGGGACATCACCATGTTTCATTGAAATGTACAGCTGTGCATCGTAGCAGTGAAAGCTGTGTATAGCAGTGAAAGTTAACATTATGTTTCCGATTGGAGAGTTTACTGATGGTTTTGATTCAGGGTTTATTTTGATCAAGAGCTGCTTGGTGTTTTTCAAATCACATCAACTGAGCTTCGACCATGGCTACACACAACACAACAACCAAACTCTAGAGCAGGCCTGGGCTACTCCGGTCCTCTGGGGACTGATTGGTGTCACACTTTTGCCCCAGTCCCAGCTAACACACCTGACTCCAATAATCAACTAATCAGAATGCAATTCAGTTTAAATCAGCTGTGTTTGCTAGGGATGGGGGAAAAGTGTGACACCAATCATGCCCCCGAGGACCGGAATTGTCCAGGCCTGCTCTAAAGGATACTCCTTCAACTGGGCTCGCAAACACATTCTGTTTTCCTTTGTTTTATAGGTTCAGTAGCTCTGGACTATTCAGAGAAATACAACATGAATTTAGAAGGGACATACTCCCCCAAAACGTTGCTTGCAAAGTTGGTTTCTTGAAGGAGGGGAGTCATGTTGAGAGTGAAACTTTCTTAAACTTGGCATTGCAAGAAAATGTAATTAAGATCACATTCATTTTTCATAGGTTTCGTCTAAATTAATCAAGCCCTTTAAAATCTAGACAAGGAAGAACACGGTTTTAAACCCTCCTTTTTAAGAACATAGTCCTGTGCCAGCTTGTTGGATGGTTATGGGCGCACTTGTTTTATAAAACATTACGGGGTAGAAGCATTGCCAGCTTGCTGTTCTCAACCACTCCATCAACTCAACGATGGTCCACCCTGACCACTGTCGCTCTGCGTTTGATAAGTGGACTGGCAGGATTGGTCAAATGTCGAGTATGGTGAGTGGGGTAGATAGGATAGGGGAGAGGAGAGGAGAGGAGAGGGAGAGGAGAGGAGAGGAGAGGAGAGGAGAGGAGAGGAGAGGGGAGGAGAGGGAGAGGAGGAGGAGAGGAGAGGAGAGAGGAGAGGAGAGGAGAGGAGAGGAGAGGAGAGGAAAAGAGGGGAGAGGACACTGGAGGGGAGAGTGATGTGCCTGGCAGGGGTACAGGAGAAGAGTGGGTCTGATCAGAAGCACTAGCCTGAGTGATGAAGAGAGGGATGGGGGGGAATGGAGTACAGAGGGAGAGAGAGAAGGAGAAAGCGGGAGGGAGCGTCATTCAGGCTGGTGTGGCACGGGTGATGGAGGGAGAGACAGTGAGAGAAAGACGGAGAGAGCACTTCTCAGGCTGGTGTGGCATGGGTGATGGAGGAAGTGATGGAAAGAGAGGGAGAGGCGGATAGAGAGAGTGTGACAGACAGGGGGATAGATGGACAGAGGGAAAGCATCTCTTCTCTCATGCTGGACTTGTGGCAAGGGCCATGCCAACACTGCTGACAGAGTGGCACATGCAAATGGGAGTAGAGAGCCCGTGCCAGGCTGTACTTACAGCATCCTTCCTCTCCCGGCTAGCAGCAAGGCCAACTGGAGGTGACTTCTGATGGATGGGCCCAGACACTGACTGAGGAAGAGCAGTGTGCATCAAAAACAGCCACCAAGTGCCAACTCTTAGCTATAAATCATTTATAATACATTCTCTAACCTTTTCAAATATAAACGTCTTAAAAGTTTATCAAACAATGCTCACTCTATTGTCCAATATAAGGTAAGTTTTGCTTAGGATCTCCATCACTCCTGCTCCCTGGCATCAGCCGCAGTGTGTGTTAGTGTAAGTTTGTTAATGTGTTGATCATTGACAGGAAGTGACAAACAGAAAAGCATGGTGCTTTAGTACACACAGAGACAGAAAGACAGACAGACAGACAGACACACACACACACACACACACACACACACACACACACACACACACACACACACACACACACAAAGCTGGCTGCCTTTGAATACCGTTTGGTGGTATCAACTCAGAGACGGGCTGTGTAAAGCGCAGTGTCACAGTGTTTTGCTAATCAATTCATCCACTGATGTGATTAGAAGACAGATTATATCAACACCTGAACAGAGCTCCGGTCTAAATCCTCTTCCTCTTTCAGAATCCACTGACCAATAAGCTGCCTCATCATCACAGATATGTACGGTGTCCATATTAGGACAGCCTCAATCTCAGCAGGACTTTTAATAATATGGACACTGTAGATCTGGAATTGTGGTCTAATTTGAGCTGGACCTGGAGCTATGTTGAATAATGAATGTGTGAGGGAAGTGGAAAGCAGGATTACATATTACCTCTCTGTCTCCCCCTGTCTCTCTGTCTCTCTATCTCCCTCTCGATTTCCCCATCTCCCCCTGTCTCCTTCTCCGTCTCTATCTCCCCTGTCTCTCTATCTCCTCCTGTGTCCATCTCCCTCCCTATCTCCCCGTCTCCTTCTCCCTCTCTATCCCCTCATCTCCCCCTGTCTCTCTATCTCCCCCCGTCTCTATGTCTCCCCCTGTCTCTCGATCTCCCCTGTCTCCTTTTCCCTCTCTATTTCCCCATCTCCCCGTCTCTATGTCTCCCCATGTCTCTCTATCTCCCCTGTCTCCTTCTCACTCTCTATTTCCCCGTCTCCCCCTATCTCCCCGTCTCTCTGTCTCCCCTGTCTCCTTCTCACTCTCTATTTCCCCGTCTCCCCCTATCTCCCCCGTCTCTCTGTCTCCCCCTGTCTCTCTATCCCTGTGTCTGCCCTATCTCTGCCTGTGAGAGCCCTACAAACAGCCAATGGCATATGAAACACACACACACAGTACATGCACCATGTGGCCAGCATGGATCTAAAGTGTAGCGCCTCTTTCTTTGGTAATTATCAGTGTTCTATTAACATCCATCTTATTGATATTTTGTGTGACTTCGTGTGTCTCTTTAGAATTAACTTTGTCACTAGCCAACATCAGAAGAAATGAGCCAAAAAGCTAAAACAAATGATCCCGTCTTTCACAAAAGACTATTTTACACTGGACGCACACAAGTATTCACGCACACAAATACACACTTAGGCATTCAGACACACACACACACGCACGCACACACACACACACACACACACACGCACGCACGCATACACACACACGCACACACACATACACACACACACACACACTGGACAAACACACACTGGACACACACACACACACACTGGACAGTTGCACATGCAGTCAGAAGACAAAGGGCAGAATTCCCTTGGAAATGATATTGCCAGACAATTCATCATCTGAAGTATTCTTAGTTTCCATGGATACGCAGCCTTCCCTCCGAAGAAGCTGTACTGCGACATAAGTGAACATTGTCACGTCTCTATTCCAGTTCTGGGAAGGAACAAAGAGAGAAAGAGAGAAAAGCAAAGATAGAAAAGAAGAAAATAGGATAAAGGGAATCTTGGGAACATCGTGAATGAGGCCCTTTATCTACTTCCCCAGTGCCAGATGAAGTGATGGATACCATTTGTATGTCTTTGTGTCCAGTATGCTAGTATGCTATAGACATCCAGGTTGTTCATCTGATCCTGCAGGTTCTCTGGTGGGGAAAGCTGCCTGATGGCTTCCAACTTCTCTGGATCAGGCCTGACTCCTGATTGGTCAATGAGTTGTCCCAGAAAGTGTAGCTGTGTTTTAGTTCGGTTGACTCCACCTTCTGCACTACAGTCTTCAGTCGCTGGTTATGCTCCTTCATGGTATTCGCATACTGTATACCAGAATATCATCTATAGAAACGTCAACATCCTCTAGGATATGCAATGTCTCTGTCATTTTTTTCTCTGGAGGAATTATTGAGCACTTGTTATTCCAAATAGCAGGCGGCGGAAACAGTATCGGCCAAAAGGTGTAATGAAGGTTGTCAGAATCCTGCTCTGTGAAGGAGCCAGAACCCTTGCCGTATCCAATGACGACAGCAACAACTGATGTAGCAGCTCTTTGTTAACAGCAGCTGGTGCACAATCTCTAATGTTTAAGGAAGTCTCATTTAACCAAGAGAGTTTTCATCCACATTTTTTAAATAGCTGTCAATTTACCACACAAGCCGATCCTGGCACTAAGATTGCACTCAATGAGCTGCATGGCGCCATAAAACAAACAAGAAAATGCACACCCAGACGCGCCACTTCGTGGTCTGAGATTTTAATGCAGTGGAACTGAAATGTGTTCTACCTCATTTTTACCAGCATGTCATATGTGTATGACTACCCCCACACAGAAACGCATGCAAGGCTCTCCCTCGCCCTGACCACAACTCTATCACTCCTGATTCCTGCTTACAAGCAAAAGTCAAACAGAAGGTATTGCCAGTGATCTGCTCAATAGGAAGTGATCTGATGAAAATGCTAAGCTACAGGACTGTTTCGTTAGCACAAACTGGATTATGTTCTGGGATTAATCTGATAACAGTGATCTCTCCATTTCCCCTGTTTCTACTGTTTTTTCTCTTTCTCTCATTCCCCCTGTTTCTCACTGTTTTCTCTTTCTTCTCTTTCTCTCATTCCCCCTGTTTCTACTGTTTTCTCTTTCTTCTCTTTCTCTCATTCCCCCTGTTTCTACTGTTTTCTCTTTCTTCTCTTTCTCTCATTCCCCTGTTTCTACTGTTTTCTCTTTCTTCTCTTTCTCTCATTCCCCCTGTTTCTACTGTTTTCTCTTTCTCTCTTTCTCCCCTCATTCCCTCTTCTCTGTTTCTACTGTTTTCTCTTTCTTCTCTTTCTCTCATTCCCCCCCCTGTTTCTACTGTTTTCTCTTTCTCTCATTCCCCCTGTTTCTACTGTTTTCTCTTTCTTCTCTTTCTCTCATTCCCCCTGTTTCTACTGTTTTCTCTTTCTTCTCTTTCTCTCATTCCCCTGTTTCTACTGTTTTCTCTTTCTTCTCTTTCTCTCATTCCCCCTGTTTCTCTTTCTTTCTCTCATTCTGTTTCTCTCTTTTCTCTTTCTTCTTTCTCTCATTCCCCCCTGTTTCTACTGTTTCTCTTTCTTTTCTCTTTCTCTCATTCCCCCTGTTTCTACTGTTTCTCTTTCTTCTCTTTCTCTCATTCCCCCTGTTTCTACTGTTTTCTCTTTCTTCTCTTCTCTCATTCCCCCTGTTTCTACTGTTTTCTCTTTCTTCTCTTTCCCCCTGTTTCTACTGTTTTCTCTTTCTTCGCTTTCTCTCATTCCCCCTGTTTCTACTGTTTTCTCTTTCTTCTCTTTCCCTCATTCCCCCCTGTTTCTCTTTTTCTCTTTCTCTCATTCCCCCTGTTTCTACTGTTTTCTCTTTCTTCTCTTTCTCTCATTCCCCTGTTTCTACTGTTTTCTCTTTCTTCTCTTTCTCTCATTCCCCCTGTTTCTACTGTTTTCTCTTTCTTCTCTTTCTCTCATTCCCCCTGTTTCTACTGTTTTCTTTCTCTTTCTCTCTCTCATTCCCCTGTTTCTACTGTTTTCTCTTTCTTCTCTTTCTCTCATTCCCCCTGTTTCTACTGTTTTCTCTTTCTTCTCCCCCTTTCTCTCATTCCCCCTGTTTCTACTGTTTTCTCTTTCTTCTCTTTCTCTCATTCCCCCTGTTTCTACTGTTTTCTCTTTCTTCTCTTTCTCTCATTCCCCCTGTTTCTACTGTTTTCTCTCTTTCTCTTTCTCTCATTCCCCCTGTTTCTACTGTTTTCTCTTTCTTCTCTTTCTCTCATTCCCCTGTTTCTGCTGTTTTCTCTTTCTTCTCTTTCTCTCATTCCCCTGTTTCTACTGTTTTCTCTTTCTTCTCTTTCTCTCATTCCCCTGTTTCTGTTCTGTTTTCTCTTTCTTCTCTTTCTCTCATTCCCCTGTTTCTACTGTTTTCTCTTTCTTCTCTTTCTCTCATTCCCCTGTTTCTACTGTTTTCTCTTTCTTCTCTTTCTCTCATTCCCCCTGTTTCTACTGTTTTCTCTTTCTTCTCTTTCTCTCATTCCCCCTGTTTCTACTGTTTTCTCTTTCTTCTCTTTCTCTCATTCCCCCTGTTTCTACTGTTTTCTCTTTCTTCTCTTTCTCTCATTCCCCCTGTTTCTACTGTTTTCTCTTTCTTCTCTTTCTCTCATTCCCCCTGTTTCTACTGTTTTCTCTTTCTTCTCTTTCTCTCATTCCCCCTGTTTCTACTGTTTTCTCTTTCTTCTCTCTTCCCCCCTGTTTCTACTGTTTTCTCTTTCTTCTCTTTCTCTCATTCCCCTGTTTCTACTGTTTTCTCTTTCTTCTCTTTCTCTCATTCCCCCTGTTTCTACTGTTTTCTCTTTCTTCTTTTCTCTCATTCCCCTGTTTCTACTGTTTCTCTTTCTGTTTTCCCCCTGTTTCTACTGTTTTCTCTTTCTTCTCTTTCTCTCATTCCCCCTGTTTCTACTGTTTTCTTTTTCTTCTCTTTCTCTCATTCCCCCTGTTTCTACTGTTTTCTCTTTCTTCTCTTTCTCTCATTCCCCCTGTTTCTACTGTTTTCTCTTTCTTCTCTTTCTCTCATTCCCCCTGTTTCTACTGTTTTCTCTTTCTTCTCTTTCTCTCATTTCCTGTTTTCTCTTTCTTCTCTTTCTCTCATTCCCCCCCCTGTTTCTACTGTTTTCTCTTTCTTCTCTTTCTCTCATTCCCCCTGTTTCTACTGTTTTCTCTTTCTTCTCTTTCTCATCATTCCCCCTGTTTCTACTGTTTTCTCTTTCTTCTCTTTCTCTCATTCCCCCTGTTTCTACTGTTTTTCTCTTTCTCTCTTTTTCTCTTTCATTCCCCCTGTTTCTACTGTTTTCTCTTTCTTCTCTTTCTCTCATTCCCCCTGTTTCTACTGTTTTCTCTTTCTTCTCTTTCTCTCATTCCCCCTGTTTCTACTGTTTTCTCTTTCTTCTCTTTCTCTCATTCCCCCCTGTTTCTCTGTTTTCTCTTTCTTCATTCTTTCTCTCATTCCCCCTGTTTCTGCTGTTTTCTCTTTCTTCTCTTTCTCTCATTTCCCCCTACTGTTTCTTTTCTTTTTCTCTTTCTTCTCTTTCTCTCATTCCCCCCTGTTTCTACTGTTTTCTCTTCTTTCTTCTCTTTCTCTTTCTTCCCCCTGTTTCTACTGTTTTCTCTTTCTTCTCTTTCTCTCATTCCCCTGTTTCTACTGTTTTCTCTTTCTTCTCTTTCTCTCATTCCCCTGTTTCTACTGTTTTCTCTTTCTTCTCTTTCTCTCATTCCCCCTGTTTCTACTGTTTTCTCTTTCTTCTCTTTCTCTCATTCCCCCTGTTTCTACTGTTTTCTCTTTCTCTTTCTCTCATTCCCCCTGTTTCTACTGTTTTCTCTTTCTTCTTTCTCTCATTCCCCTGTTTCTCTTTCTTCTCTCCTCTCATTCTGTTTTCTCTTTCTTCTCTTTCTCTCATTCCCCCTGTTCTACTGTTTTCTCTTTCTTCTCTTTCTCTCATTCCCCCCCTGTTTCTACTGTTTTCTCTTTCTTCTCTTTCTCTCATTCCCCCTGTTTCTACTGTTTTCTCTTTCTTCTCTTTCTCTCATTCCCCCTGTTTCTACTGTTTTCTCTTTCTTCTCTTTCTCTGTTTCCCCCTTTCTGTTTCTGTTTCTGTTTTCTCTTTCTTCTCTTTCTCTCATTCCCCCTGTTTCTACTGTTTTCTCTTTCTTCTCTTTCTTCCCCCCTGTTTCTGCTGTTTTCTCTTTCTTCTCTTTCTCTCATTCCCCCTGTTTCTACTGTTTTCTCTTTCTTCTCTTTCTCTCATTCCCCCTGTTTCTACTGTTTTCTCTTTCTTCTCTTTCTCTCATTCCCCCTGTTTCTACTGTTTTCTCTTTCTTCTCTTTCTCTCATTCCCCCTGTTTCTACTGTTTTCTCTTTCTTCTCTTTCTCTCATTCCCCCTGTTTCTACTGTTTTCTCTTTCTTCTCTTTCTCTCATTCCCCCTGTTTCTACTGTTTTCTCTTTCTTCTCTCTCTTTCATTCCCCCTGTTTCTACTGTTTTCTCTTTCTTCTCTTTCTCTCATTCCCCCTGTTTCTACTGTTTTCTCTTTCTTCTCTTTCTCTCATTCCCCCTGTTTCTACTGTTTTCTCTTTCTTCTCTTTCTCTCATTCCCCCTGTTTCTACTGTTTTCTCTTTCTTCTCATTCCATTCCCCCTGTTTCTACTGTTTTCTCTTTCTTCTCTTTCTCTCATTCCCCCTGTTTCTACTGTTTTCTTTCTTCTCTTTCTCTCATTCCCCTGTTTCTACTGTTTTCTCTTTCTTCTCTTTCTCTCATTCCCCCCCTGTTTCTACTGTTTTCTCTTTCTTCTTTTCTCTCATTCCCCCCTGTTTCTACTGTTTTCTCTTTCTTTCTACTTTCTCTCTTTCCCTGTTTCTACTGTTTTCTCTTTCTTCTCTTTCTCTCATTCCCCCTGTTTCTACTGTTTTCTCTTTCTCTCATTCCCCCTGTTTCTACTGTTTTCTCTTTCTTCTCTTTCTCTCATTCCCCCTGTTTCTGTTTTCTGTTTCTCTCATTCCCCTGTTTTCTCTTTCTTCTCTTTCTCTCATTTCCCCTGTTTCTACTGTTTTCTCTTTCTTCTCTTTCCCCATTCCCCCTGTTTCTACTGTTTTCTCTTTCTTCTCTTTTCTCTTTCTTCCCCCTGTTTCTACTGTTTTCTCTTTCTTCTCTTCTCTCATTCCCCCTGTTTCTACTGTTTTCTCTTTCTTCTCTTTCTCTCATTCCCCCTGTTTCTACTGTTTTCTCTTTCTTCTCTTTCTCTCATTCCCCCTGTTTCTACTGTTTTCTCTCTTTCTTCTCTTTCTCTCATTTTCCCCCTTCTGTTTCTACTGTTTTCTCTTTCTTCTCTTTCTCTCATTCCCCCTGTTTCTACTGTTTTCTCTTTCTTCTCTTTCTCTCATTCCCCTACTGTTTTCTCTTTCTGTTTCTACTGTTTTCTCTTTCTTCTTTCTCTCATTCCCCCCCCCTGTTTCTACTGTTTCTCTTTCTTCTCTTTCTCTCATTCCCCCTGTTTCTGCTGTTTTCTCTTCTCTCTTCTCTCCATTCCCCCTGTTTCTACTGTTTTCTCTTTCTTCTCTTTCTCTCATTCCCCCTGTTTCTACTGTTTTCTCTTTCTTCTCTTTCTCTCATTCCCCTGTTTCTACTGTTTTCTCTTTCTTCTCTTTCTCTCATTCCCCTGTTTCTACTGTTTTCTCTTTCTTCTCTTTCTCTCATTCCCCCCTGTTTCTACTGTTTTCTCTTTCTTCTCTTTCTCTCATTCCCCCTGTTTCTACTGTTTTCTCTTTCTTCTCTTTCTCTCATTCCCCCTGTTTCTACTGTTTTCTCTTTCTTCTCTTTCTCTCATTTCCCCCTGTTTCTCTGTTTTCTCTTTCTCTCATTCCCCCTGTTTCTACTGTTTTCTCTTTCTTCTCTTTCTCTCATTCCCCTGTTTCTCTTTTTTCTCTTTCTTCTACTGTTTTCTCTTTCTTCTCTTTCTCTCATTCCCCCTGTTTCTACTGTTTTCTCTTTCTTCTCTTTCTCTCATTCCCCCTGTTTCTACTGTTTTCTCTTTCTTCTCTTTCTCTCATTCCCCCTGTTTCTACTGTTTTCTCTTTCTTCTCTTTCTCTCATTCCCCCTGTTTCTACTGTTTTCTCTTTCTTCTCTTTCTCTCATTCCCCCTGTTTCTGCTGTTTTCTCTTTCTTCTCTTTCTCTCATTCCCCCTGTTTCTACTGTTTTCTCTTTCTTCTCTTTCTCTCATTCCCCCTGTTTCTACTGTTTTCTCTTTCTTCTCTTTCTCTCATTCCCCCTGTTTCTACTGTTTTCTCTTTCTTCTCTTTCTCTCATTCCCCCTGTTTCTACTGTTTTCTCTTTCTTCTCTTTCTCTCATTCCCCTGTTTCTACTGTTTTCTCTTTCTTCTCTTTCTCTCATTCCCCCTGTTTCTACTGTTTTCTCTTTCTTCTCTTTCTCTCATTCCCCCTGTTTCTACTGTTTTCTCTTTCTTCTCTTTCTCTCATTCCCCCTGTTTCTACTGTTTTCTCTTTCTTCTCTTTCTCTCATTCCCCCTGTTTCTACTGTTTTCTCTTTCTTCTCTTTCTCTCATTCCCCCTGTTTCTACTGTTTTCTCTTTCTTCTCTTTCTCTCATTCCCCCTGTTTCTACTGTTTTCTCTTTCTTCTCTTTCTCTCATTCCCCTGTTTCTACTGTTTTCTCTTTCTTCTCTTTCTCTCATTCCCCCTGTTTCTACTGTTTTCTCTTTCTTCTCTCTCTCATTCCCCCTGTTTCTACTGTTTTCTCTTTCTTCTCTTTCTCTCATTCCCCCCCTGTTTCTACTGTTTTCTCTTTCTTCTCTTTCTCTCATTCCCCCTGTTTCTACTGTTTCTCTTTCTTCTCTTTCTCTCATTCCCCCTGTTTCTACTGTTTTCTCTTTCTTCTCTTTCTCTCATTCCCCCTGTTTCTACTGTTTTCTCTTTCTTCTCTTTCTCTCATTCCCCCTGTTTCTACTGTTTTCTCTTTCTTCTCTTTCTCTCATTCCCCTGTTTCTGCTGTTTTCTCTTTCTTCTTTTCTCTCATTCCCCCTGTTTCTACTGTTTTCTCTTTCTTCTCTTTCTCTCATTCCCCCTGTTTCTACTGTTTTCTCTTTCTTCTCTTTCTCTCATTCCCCCTGTTTCTACTGTTTTCTCTTTCTTTCTTTCTCTCATTCCCCCTGTTTCTACTGTTTTCTCTTTCTTCTCTTTCTCTCATTCCCCCTGTTTCTACTGTTTTCTTTTTCTTCTCTTTCTCTCATTCCCCCTGTTTCTACTGTTTTCTCTTTCTTCTCTTTCTCTCATTCCCCCTGTTTCTACTGTTTTCTCTTTCTTCTCTTTCTCTCATTTCCCTGTTTCTCTCTGTTTTCTCTTTCTTCTCTTTCTCTCATTCCCCCTGTTTCTACTGTTTTCTCTTTCTTCTCTTTCTCTCATTCCCCCTGTTTCTACTGTTTTCTCTTTCTTCTCTTTCTCTCATTCCCCCTGTTTCTGTGTTTTCTCTTTCTTCTCTTTCTCTCATTCCCCCTGTTTCTCTTTCTTCTTTTCTCTTTCCCCCTTTTCTCTTTCTCTCATCTTTCCCCCCTGTTTCTACTGTTTTCTCTTTCTTCTCTTTCTCTCATTCCCCCTGTTTCTACTGTTTTCTCTTTCTTCTCTTTCTCTCATTCCCCCTGTTTCTACTGTTTTCTCTTTCTTCTCTTTCTCTCATTCCCCCTGTTTCTACTGTTTTCTCTTTCTTCTCTTTCTCTCATTCCCCCCTGTTTCTACTGTTTTCTCTTTCTTCTCTTTCTCTCATTTCCCCTGTTTCTACTGTTTTCTCTTTCTCTTTTCTCTCATTCCCCTTTCTCTTTCCCCCTGTTTCTGTTTTCTCTTTCTTCTCTTTCTCTCATTCCCCCTGTTTCTACTGTTTTCTCTTTCTTCTCTTTCTCTCATTCCCCCTGTTTCTACTGTTTTCTCTTTCTTCTCTTTCTCTCATTCCCCTGTTTCTACTGTTTTCTCTTTCTTCTCTTTCTCTCATTCCCCTGTTTCTACTGTTTTCTCTTTCTCTTTCATTCCCCCTGTTTCTACTGTTTTCTCTTTCTTCTCTTTCTCTCATTCCCCCTGTTTCTACTGTTTTCTCTTTCTTCTCTTTCTCTCTCTTTCCCCCTGTTTCTGTTTTCTCTTTCTTCTCTTTCTCTCATTCCCCCTGTTTCTGCTGTTTTCTCTTTCTTCTCTTTCTCTCATTCCCCCTGTTTCTACTGTTTTCTCTTTCTTCTCTTTCTCTCATTCCCCCTGTTTCTACTGTTTTCTCTTTCTTCTCTTTCTCTCATTCCCCCTGTTTCTACTGTTTTCTCTTTCTTCTCTTTTCTCTCATTCCCCCCTGTTTCTACTGTTTTCTCTTTCTTTTCTCTCATTCCCCCTGTTTCTACTGTTTTCTCTTTCTTCTCTTTCTCTCATTCCCCCTGTTTCTACTGTTTTCTCTTTCTTCTCTTTCTCTCATTTCCCCCTGTTTCTACTGTTTTCTCTTTCTTCTCTTTCTCTCATTCCCCTGTTTCTACTGTTTTCTCTTTCTTCTCTTTCTCTCATTCCCCCCTGTTTCTACTGTTTTCTCTTTCTTCTCTTTCTCTCATTCCCCCTGTTTCTACTGTTTTCTCTTTCTTCTCTTTCTCTCATTCCCCCTGTTTCTACTGTTTCTCTTTCTTCTCTTTCTCTCATTCCCCCTGTTTCTACTGTTTTCCCCTGTTTCTACTGTTTTCTCTTTCTTCTCTTTCTCTCATTCCCCCTGTTTTCTACTGTTTTCTCTTTCTTCTCTTTCTACTCATTCCCCCTGTTTCTGTCTTCTCTTTCTCTCATTCCCCCTGTTTCTACTGTTTTCTCTTTCTTCTCTTTCTCTCATTCCCCCCTGTTTCTGTTTTCTCTTTCTTCTCTTTCTCTCATTCCCCCTGTTTCTACTGTTTTCTCTTTCTTCTCTTTCTCTCATTCCCCCTGTTTCTACTGTTTTCTCTTTCTTCTCTTCCCCCTCTCTGTTTTCTCATTTCCCCTGTTTCTACTGTTTTCTCTTTCTTCTCTTTCTCTCATTCCCCCTGTTTCTACTGTTTTCTCTTTCTTCTCTTTCTCTCATTCCCCCTGTTTCTACTGTTTTCTCTTTTCTTCTCTTTCTCTCATTCCCCCTGTTTCTACTGTTTTCTCTTTCTTCTCTTTCTCTCATTCCCCTGTTTCTACTGTTTTCTCTTTCTTCTCTTTCTCTCATTCCCCCTGTTTCTACTGTTTTCTCTTTCTTCTCTTTCTCTCATTTCCCCCTGTTTCTACTGTTTCTCTTTCTTCTCTTTCTCTCATTCCCCTGTTTCTACTGTTTCTCTTTCTTCTCTTTCTCTCCATTCCCCCCTGTTTCTGTTTTCTCTTTCTTTCTTTCTCATCTCTCTCGTTTCCCCCTTTTCTCCCCCCTCATTCCCCCTGTTTCTCTTTCTTCTCTTTCTCTCATTCCCCCTGTT
>NW_024607619.1:5000-27500 GCF_018296145.1 Oncorhynchus tshawytscha | reverse complement strand
GGAATGGTTTGAAATACCATTCGCTCCGTTCCAGCCATTATTATGAGTCAGTCCTCCCCTCAGCAGGTCTCCTCAGTTCCCTGGTAACTGATTTTAAATTCAGCACAATGTGAATACAATAGCTTGGGTCTGTGTCTGAAAACAGAGTTCTAACCAATACATGATGTTCATACAATGAAGACAATAGCACAGTCAGAAGGTTTTGCTATTCGAAATCCCTCTACATTGTACATAATAAAATGTTGTTTGCCACTGGTGCGTCAATTCATCTTTAATTCAATCAGTTGTCATGACTACATGGCATCTTGTCATCTCAAGCAGCCTCTTTGTCATGACACCTGGGGGATGATGTGACACACTCATGTTCCTGTCCTCTCACACACACTCCATAAGAATCATGATGACCATAATTCAGTATGTTCTGTTAGAGGAGGTGAGCAAAAGTGTTATCTAACACCTGGCTCTCTTTCTATTTAGCTGGGGGTAAGTGCCCGTACCACATAGACTGTGCCCGTGAGGGGCGGCACTTCTGCAAACCTGGCACCTCCTTCTGCGGCCCCTGCCTCACCCCATTGGAAGAGAACGAGGAAGGACAGTGTGTAGCAAGGAAGAGGCGCCATCACCATGGTATGTTGGTCTGGATATTACGCACACATTATGCACACTCAAAAAGCCCCCACAATCTCCATTATAATGTAGGAAAGCAAGGGGATTTGGGTAATTTACGAAAGATGTTATTGAATTTATTTGATGAAGCTGCTTCAACAGCACAGGGTCATTTTCTACGTATGTTCAATGAACATCGATCATCATCCTTTCCCTGGTTGTGTCTGCATCCCAAATGGCACACTATTCCCTACATAGTGCACTACGTTGACCCCTTTGTAGTTTACTATGTAGGGAATAGAGTGCCATTTGGGACACAACCTGTGTCAGGCTACAGATCTCTGAGCATCCAGACATGGGTTATGGGGTTAGGTCAAACGCAGTTTGGTCACACAAAGTGGTTCATGAGCTGATGCAGAGAGGCTGCCGTTTAATTGGATGTGTGTGTGTACGTGTGCCTTTGTTCGTGACGTAGCCATGAGTAACTAACTCTGTGCTTTAAGAGTGAGCATAGTGAACCACAGTGACACAGACAGGAAACCCTCACTGCTCCTCTTTCTCCTCCTCCCTCACTCTCCCAGTCCCCCTCCTTGCTTACTGCATTCACTCTCAATCTCCCTCTTCTATATTTATTTGATACCCCCTTTTTTTTACTCTATCGCCTTCCTTATCAATTCCTCTCCCTCCTTCTCCCTATTGATCTCTCTCCCTCGATCTCTTCAGCATCAATCTGTCCTTATTTCTCCCTCTCTCTGTGCGCTGTAGTTTGATCCTGTGTTTCTCTAATCCCCGCTCCTGCTGCCCACAGACAGATGACCACCGCATTTAATCACCCAGAGTACTGCATGCATCTCTCTCCTGCATCTCTCACTCTCTCTCCATCTCTCTCACTCCCTTCCATCTCTCTCCCCCTCTCCCTTTCTCTCTGTTACTCTCCCTTCCATCTCTCCCTCTTTCACTCTCTCTGGCTCCTTCATACAATCTAATTTCATTCTGTAAAAGCGTTGCTCCGTGGAAATAAATAACTTTTTTTTTTTATTGTCCGGTGATTTTACAAGGCATGCCATGGTTTGTGAAAGATATTGAGGAGAGGAGAAATAGAGAGGAAGAGGGAGATATTCTCTCTTACCCTGCCACCTCTACCTTGTGTGTGTGTGTGTGTGTGTGTGTGTGTGTGTGTGTGTGTGTGTTTCTCTCTCTGTGTGTGTTTCTCTCCAGGATTAATAATTTAGTTGGGTCTGCAGCAGAGGACATTAGATTAGGGGTCACGGCATCACACAGAGAGATATGAGGACATTAGATTAGGGGTCACGGCATCACACAGAGAGATATGAGGACATTAGATTAGGGGTCACGGCATCACACAGAGAGATATGAGGACATTAGATTAGGGGTCACGGCATCACACAGAGAGATATGAGGACATTAGATTAGGGTCACGGCATCACACAGAGAGATATGAGGACATTAGATTAGGGGTCACGGCATCACACAGAGAGATATGAGGACATTAGATTAGGGTCAGGCATCACAGAGAGATATGAGGGCATTAGGGGTCACGTCATCACACAGAGAGTTATGAGGACATTAGATTAAGGGTCACGGCATCACACAGAGATATGAGAGAAAGAAAAATAAGAGCGGATGAAAAGGAGAGCGAGAACTTTGTGGAGGAGTTTATCAACCTAGGAGCATCTAATTTGCAGAACTTCTGACACAAAGCAGAAGCGGTGTGTGTGTATTGTGAAGGCTAGGTCGTTGTGGTGGTGTGGTATGAGTGCTACAGACCACTGGGCTAGGTTACATAAACCTGTGAGGGCTGGCTAGAACAAACTGACCCTGTGGGGAGCCTACCTTGTGGTCAGAGACTGCTGGCTATGTCTGAAATACTACCCTATTTCACAGGTTAGCGGTTTTTGTCATGAATCTTATTCTGAAAGCAGCTCTGCAGAGTGGTCACTAGCTGGCACAACCACAAAATTATAAATTCAGAATTTTTTTACCTTACCCTAACCTGAACCTAAACTTAACCACACTGGTAAGCCTAATGCCTAACCCTAACCTTAAATTAAGACCACTTTTCATGAATCTTTAAAATATAGCCAATTTTGACTTTATAGCTGGCCTATCTAAGGGGAAATCGCTCAGTTCTGCATCCAGGACAACCTGTATATAGCACACTGTTTTTTACCAGGGCCCATATGGTGCCATTTGGAATGCAGCCCCTATGTACAGGATGAGGTGTACATCAATGGAGATGTGCTCCTAATCAGAGTAATCCGGACATGTCACCATGCAAAGCCTTACCTTTTATGTGCTAAACATATTTGTGCTTATTTTTTAGCATGATCTTATCTCCATAGGCTGTGTCTATTGAGGAAGCTTATGGATGTTTTTTCCAGTATACATGTAGACAGAGGCTGTTGTCCATGGAGGGATGAACCCATCCAGACACAGCAGGACCAGGGAGAGGCTTATGTGACCCAGTGGAGCCGAAACTGATACATTATTAAATCTAGCAACTCGGATGTCTTAGATTATGTATGAGAGAGCAGCAGGATGCACATCAGTATACACTACAGGAGGTTGGTGGCACCTTAATTGGGGAGGACGGGCTTGTGATAATGTCTGGAGGGGAATAGGTGGAATGGTATCAAATGCATCAATCACATGGTTTGATGCCATTCCATTTGCTCCGTTCCAGTCATTAAGAGCCGTTCTCCCTCAGAAGCCTCCACTGGTATACAAAAATAAGCAAATACACTCTCCACAGCAACATGTAATACACACATTTACAAATTGACACAAATGCAAACACACTCTTGTTTTCTCTTTCACACGTGCACGCGCACACACACACTAATACAAAGATATTTGAGTGTAGGTGCCATGCTTTGTAGGTAAAGTTGTCATGGGTAGGTTCCACAGGAGTCTGGTGAGGGGAGGACGGCTTATAATAATGGCTGGAATAGAGTGAATGGTATTAAGCATTTGAAACTGTGTTTCATACCATTCAATTAACTCTGTTCCGGCCATTACTATGAGCCACCCTCCCCAATTAAGGTGCCACCAGCCACCGGCGGTAGGTACAATATGTATCTTCTCAGAATGGGAAGAGTAGTACTGTTATTCACTGGTTATACAGTGGCCGCCATGAGGAGCAGAGGTGACAGGGTAGGTCAATTACAGTAGCTAAGTGAGTACAGTTAGTGAACAGTACTCTTTGTGTGTGTAAGACAAGCCTGTGTTTGACATCAAGGCATACACTTCCATAGGTAAACACTGGAGCTATGGGCCCTGTCTGGTAATAAGGCTGGCAACCAGTCAGGAGAACTGGATATATATACACACAGTATGTACTGAGGGCAGAGCTCTACTCAGAAACAGGGACGTGTGGTCATCAACAGCAGGTAAAGCTGTGGTCAAACTGACCCCTCCATAGTCAGACATAGAGGCTAATAATAGATCAGAGCTGGACATGGGGAACAGGGAGAACCCTAGAGATGGGGAGAGATGGGGTGCGGGGTAGGGATGATGCATAGGGGGCTAAGCAAAAGCTAATGAAGCTCTCTAATGGAGCCTAATGACAGCTGTTGACAATCCATTAGGAATCAGGGATGTTATACAATGCCATGCTATTAGTTGATTCAGTGTGAGCTCTGACTATGTTAGTCCTGATGGGAAATGCATTGTGGAGTCGTTGAGTGGTAGTGATGTTCATTTAAAAATAGTGAAGTCCTTATTTCAATATTCTGTTTAACATGGTGACTACTAGGGTTGATGGAATTTGATAGACACCTGTACAAGGGACAATACTCTTGGGAGTTTGGTGTTCAGGAATTATTCACTTGAAAATGTGTTTTATATAGCTACGATGAGTGTCACCATGGAGAGAGAAATGGGTTGTTGCAATGTTGAGGATGGAATAGTTAACCAAGACATGTTATGGATGTTGACCAAGTACCTCTGACCCAAATATAGGCTTGGGTCAACATGCTTTACCATGTGTGGTCAAGAAGAAGCTATAGCTGCTAACATTCCGGTGAAAATGATTGCCCATCTAACCTAGTTGAATTGAATTGAATCCCCAGCTGACAAGGTAGAAATCTGTCATTCTGCCCCTGAACAAGGCAGTTAACCCACTGTTTCTAGGTCGTCATTGTAAATAAGAATTTGTTCTTAACTGACTTGCCTTAAATAAAAATGGAAGAGGTCCAATTGAAAATACTCACCGGCACATTGTTCTCATAGCCACAAGAGGGCAACAGTAGACCCTAAGAATGAACCCCCTGAGAAATTCCCACCCCTGAGAAATATTAGTCAGGAAACCACATTCACATCCAGTTTTTGTGAGAAGTCATATCGTATAAAAAAGGTCATGACAGCTGTGACGGAAACAGGCAGTTTCGGTGTCATTTTATAAGTTTAGACAGAATTTGTTTGTTTCTGTAAAATTAATTATGCAGGAAATGGCAGTGGAAATGCTCTTTATGCTCAAATACTGATATAATAACCATCATATCGAAGTAAATTTGAGTCACGCGATGATATGGTGTGATCCTCCCACTACGACTCGGGAATCCATGCGGTTTATTAGGCTACAAATGAAATAAATGATTATGATGCACTTCACAGCGTGGTGAAAGAGCACTATGATTATCTTGATGCTGCTTTCCAATAAATCTCAAGGGTCTTATTCCGCTGACGTAGTGATCGATGCTTGACTGCCATTTGACAACAAAAAATGTTCTTGCTCTTATCCATAATAATCTCATCGTGTAGACTAGCACAGCCTACCCACACTGTATCTGTGAGCTGTTGACTAGAGCGCAGGTACCAGGACCAGAGTAGACACATTTGACATTTAATGGTAAAATATTGCTCTTTTTTTTAATGCCGAATTCCTAAAATATTTGCATGAAAATCTGTCTCCAATTGGATGGAAACCTAGCTAGTGAGACTAATATATTTTTGTACTATTGCAAGCTATGTATTGATGAAATAATGCATACTGTTTGGTTATGTGGGTCTGAATTCAACTATTCGGTCAGGTTTTATACTCATTCAATCTGGGTAAACAATTAGAAAAAGTGTCAAGTTTAATTTACATATCCATTAGATACTTTTATTCACCTTCAAGACCCATTCCTTCAGTTCACAAACAAGAGCAGGCAGCCCTTTGACTGTAAATACAAATGACAAATTCGGTCGTTATGTTGTGATGGGAAATGATAGGTAACTGAATGCGTTGTCCTGATGTATAACTAAGGCCCAGCCAGGGTGGGGAAAGGGTGGATAGAGATGATAGGAATAAGAGAGTCTGACTGTTTAGTGTTTGTTTTCATAAACTTACATCCCTCTTCTTCTACTTCTATGATATCATGGCAGTCCGCAAACAAATGTTTAAGGTGCATGCCGCCACCTACTGCGCAATCAATCATGGTCTGCCTAGTTCTGTACTACTAACCCCCCACACACACACACACACACACACACCTTTTTCTCCATTTTGTCCACACTAATCGCTGTAATTTCCAACCCAGCACGTTGTCAAGCCCTCTCTTACCCACGCTCAAGGCTAGTGCACCTTACATCCCTCTTGGCACCTCTCTGGGTTATGGTTAATTATCAACCTGGTGCCAAAACCTCCTCTCTGATGCATGGAGAGGTGTATGCTTAGTCGGTGTGTGAGGGTTTACTGACACACACACACACACCAATTTCCCCGTTCTTATTTTCTCTATCTACTACACACTCCCACTCAAACAAACATATATAAATACATACCCTTATGCTCCCTTTTGTGGTTCATACTCACTGATTCCTCTATGTACTGTCTCACTCAAGTACTCATGCCAACACAACATTTCAGGAATGTTCTCTTTTTCTTTTAAATGTTGAAATTTTCCTCAAATGTTGTTTAAGTTAGCTAACAAAGTAGGGTATAAAGTGCCAGGTACACTGGCACACTTGGAGCACTCCACCACCTGCAAAGTACAGATGGCATGACCCACCCCCACTGACACCTGCTGTGGATCACACTAAATGGGATAGAATGGGGTGAGAAAGTAACAAAGCACAGACTGAAAGTGCCGTCACATCATATCACGCACATTACCACCGCCAGATGGCCACCCTTCTGTAGAGGACAACACCTTAATCATTAATAACACGGCGCTCACGCTAATACAAACACAATGAGACATTACTAAGCATTTTCAAAGAAGTGGCTTAGTTGGTGATATGGCTCATGATGTCTCACTATAGTAATTAAATATTGAATCTGAATCATATTTAGCTTATCACGTAAACAGTGTAGAATTACCTGGTCTTTTAGAGTAACCTTGGGGAGGGAGAGATTATCACCATTAGCACTCAGCTGAGTGAGATTTAGGGACTTGTGTGTGTGAGAGGGAGCAGGGCCGAGACAGAGGGGCGGGGTGATTGCACAAGCCCCCTGCGGTGCTTCAACCCCTGGCCACACACACACTATGTATACCGGTAACCAGGAGAACTGTGGCCTAGTCCTGGAATGTGGCCTACTGTCTGGCCAAAAGAGCTGTTAAACAACACCCTGGCTTTGTCTCTCTTTCACTGTTGCCCAAACAAACAACACACCGGCACACTCTCTATCACACACACAAACACATTTATGCACACGCGCGCACACACACTCACTGGCTCTCTGGCTCTCTCATGGGTTGCTTCATGCACTTGCAGTCACACAACAGGATGTCCTGTTTCTTCTAATGCTTGCTCTTTCACGCCCACACTCTGTTCTGTTATATGGTTACCACCTTAAATTACATTTTTTGGGCAAAAGGCAAACTCCCTCCATTCATTGAATCAGGTGACTCATTCATCACAAAACCCACTGATATTGCCAACTACTTTAATGATTTTTTTCATCTGCAAGATTAGCAAATTTAGGCATGAAATGACAGAAACAAACACTACTAAATAGGTAAACACTAACTGACCAAATTATGAAGGACAAGCATTGTAACTTTGAATTCCGAAAAGTGAGTGTGGAAGAGGTGAAAATATATTTTTGTTTATCAACAATGACAAGCCACCTGGGTGACAACTTGGATGGAACATTTCTGAGGATAATAGCAGACGATATTGCCACTCCTATTTGCCATATCTTCATTCTAAGCCTACAAGAAAGTGTGTGTGCCCTCAGGCCTGGAGTGAAGCAAAAGTCATTCAGCTAACCAAGAATAGTAAAGCCCCCTTTACTGGCTCAAATAGCAGACCGATCATCCTGTTACCAACCCTTAGTAAACTTTTGGAAAGAATTCTGTTGAACCAGATTCAATGTTATTTTACAGTAAACAAATTGACAACAGACTTTCAGCACGCTTCTAGGGAAAGGCATTCAACATGCATGGCACACACAAATGACTGATGATTGGCTGAGAGAAATTGATGATAAAAGATTGTGTGAGCTGTTTTGTTAGACTTCAGTGTGGCTTTTGACATTATCGATCATAGTCTGCTGCTGAAAAAACTTGCGTGTTATGGCCTTACATCCCCTGCTATATTGTAGATAGAGGTACCTGTCTAACAGAACACAGGGGGTGTTATTTAATTGAAGCCTCTCCAACATAATCCAGGTAGAATAATTAATTCCCCAGGGCAGCTGTCTAGGCCCTTTACTTTTTTTTTCAATCTTTACCAATGACATACCACTGAAAGCCAGTGTGTCTATGTATGCGGATGACTCAACACTATACACTTCAGCTACTAAAGCGAGTGACAAAGAGCGGCAGTTAGTTTCAGAATGGGTGGCAAGAAATAAATTAGTCCTAATTATTTCAAAAACTTAGTATTGTATTTGGGACAAATCATTCACTAAACTCTAAATCTCAGCTAAATCTTGTAATGAATAATGTGGAAGTGGAGCCATTTGAGGTGACTAAACTACTTGCAGTAACCCTGGGTTGTAAACTGTCATGGTCAAAACATATTGATGCAACACTAGCTAATATGGGGATAAGTCTGTCAATAATAAAGCACTGCTCTACCTTCTTAACAACAATATCAAGGTCATACAAGCCCTAGTTTTGTTGCACCCGGACTACTGTCCAGTTGTCTGTTCAGGTGCCACAAAGAGGGACTTTACAATTGTCTCAGAACAAGGCAGCACAGCTGGCCCTTAAATGTACATGGAGATCTAACATTAATAAGATGCATGTCAATCTCTCCTGGCTCAAAGTAAAGGAGAGACTTCATCACTACTTATTTTTGTAAGAAGTATTGACATGCTGAATGTACCGAGCTGTCTGTTTAAACTACTAAAACACAGCTCGGACACCCATGCATACCCCACAAGACATGCCACCAGAGGTCTCTTCACAATCCCAAATCCCAGAGTAGTCTAAGGGAGGCGCACAGTGCTACATAGAGCCATGAACCCTATTCCACATCAGGTAACTGATCCAAGCAGTTGAATCAGATTTAAAAAATATATAAAAATATACCTTATGGAACAGCGGGGACTGTGAATAGACACACACTCAGGCACAGACACACGCATACACAGACACATGATAACACACTCCCTCTATACACATGCACATGGATCTTGTATTGTGTGGTAGTAGAGTAGTGGCCTGAGGGCACACACTTAATGTGTGTTAAAATAGTTATGAATGTCATGTACTGTTTTTAATTGTGTTTAACTGCCTTAATGTTGTTGGACCCCAGGATGAGTAGCTGCTGCCTTGGCAAGAACTAATGGGGATCCTTAATAAACACAAATACAAAACTCACAAAATGTAGAAGCACAATATACATACATATAATAAGATATCCTGAACAAAGGCATGATGTGCATATGGACTCATTCTTAAATCTGCCAATGTCTTTCTCCTCAGGTCAAGTGACAGCCTTCTCTGATCTAGATGAAGAGATTGACTTCCTTCACTCAGTCATTGCCAAACAGGAAGTGTCAGAGGTCAAACAATCAAAACAATCAGGTGAGCCTTACATCCCGTATGCATTTCTATGAATTTTATTATGTTTCAGTTACTTTTCCATAGATGCGTGTCGATATATATAAAACGTTATCTACACCACAATAATAACATTGTCTGTCTCTCTCTTCCGCTCTCTTATTCTCTCTCTCTCTCCCCAGACACCCCCTCCAAGGCAGTTCCTATGACTCAGGCAAAGTTTCCCAGACAGAGAGGCAAGGCCCAACCTTCTGCGGAGCAGCCCACTATCGCAGCACCCTCTACCCGGACCCCGCAGTCTGCCACTGGGGCTCTGGAGAGGGTGGGACCGGGGGACCTGGAGGCCCCATAGCCATCCCATACCCCTCCAAGGACAGCCTCCTTGTCAGTAAGTGTCTTTATTAGTTGAAAGTAGTGACACGTTTATGGCGTAAGACCAGGCCAGCTCTACTAAGTGCGCTTAGGGTTGTTGTCCTGTTGGAAGGTGAACCTTTGCCCCAGTCTGAGGTCCTGAGCGCTCTGGAGCAGGTTTTCATCAAAAATCACTCTGTACTTTGCCCCTTTCATCTTTCCCTCGATCCTGACTAGTCTCCCATTCCCTGCCGCTGAAAAACATCCCCACAGCATGATGCTGCCACCACCATGCTGCACCATAGGGATGGTATTGGCTAGGTGATAAGAGTTCAATCTTGGTTTCATTAGACCAGAGAATCTTGTTTCTCATGGTCTGAGAGTCCTTTAGGTGCCTTTTGGCAAACTCCAAAAGGAGATGTCATGGGGCTGACATGTGCCGTCACTGAGGAGTGGCTTCCGTCTGGCAACTAAAGGCCTGATTGGTGGAGTGCTGCAGAGATGGTTGTCCTTCTGGAAGGTTCTCCCATCTCCACAGAGGAACTCTGGAGCTCTGTCAGAGTAACCATCGGGTTCTTGGTCACCTTCCTGACCAAGGCCCTTCTCCCCCGATTGCTCAATTTGGCCGGACGGACAGCTCTAGGAAGAGTCTTGGTGGTTCGAAACTTCTTCCATTTAAGAATGATGGAGGCCACTGTGTTCTTGGGGACCTTCAATGCTGCAGAAATGTTTTGGTACCCTTCCCCAGATCTGTCTTGGTTTTTGCTCTGACATGCACTGTCAACTGTGGGACCTTATACAGACAGGTGTGTGCCTTTCCAAATCATGTCCAATCAATTGAATTTACCACAGGTGGACTCCAATCAAATTGTAGAAACATCTCAAGGATGATCAATGGAAACAGGATTCATCTGAGCTCAATTTCGAGTCTCATAGCAAAGAGTCTGAATACTTATGTAAATAAGGTATCCGTTTTTTATTTTTAACAAATATGCAAACATTTCGAAAAACCTATTTTTGCTTTGCAATTATGGGGTATTGTGTGTAGATAAGGGGAAAAATAAGTAGGTATTTTTAATAAGGCTGTAACATTACAAAATGTGGAAAAAGTGAAGGGGTCTGAATACTTTCCGAAGGGAATAGATTTGAAAGTGGTTAGATTCCATCAGCAGTCACACACAATTTCATAATTTCTCCTCCTTTTATGGGTATCTTGTCTTCACTCTATCCTCTTCTCTGTTTGTTTCGACCTCTGCAGTTATGATCTCTGTGTGTATCATCTTTGGCACTGTGGCCCTGATCTTGGCTACAGTTTGCTGGGTAAGGTAAGACATCAGACAGTAACAATATCAATATGTTATTATTTAATTTGACAACTTAGATGTGCTAGACTCCCTTCTATTGTTTTACTGTCAAGTGTTTTTGTTAGAGCATGTTAAATAATTTTCCAACACATTTTATAAAGGATCAATTTAAGCACTTGCACTGTTATGATGCATCCCAAATGGCACCCTACTGCCTATGGTGCACTTTGGACCAGGGTCCATAAAGCTTTGGTCAAAGTAGTGCACTATATAGGGAATATCGCGCTATTGGGAAGTGTCCAAAATGCAGATTTAATTTTTATTTTATTTTACCTACTGTTCCTGCTCCAGTCTCCCTAGTCTCTAATGGCTCAGAATAATGTTGCCCCCTACAGGTTGCAGAAGGAATCACGTCTGGCCCAGAAGGTAGATTACCCTGCATTTGGAAGCAATGGAAATGGAACAGCCAACAGGACTTCAGTAAGTGCATTCTTCCGCATGGGGCAGAATACATCCACCTCCGCTAAATACGTTAGGAGTCTTTTCCATATTACCCAGATTAGACCCTGTTCTCTTTGGTCCTCTGTTGTTTCCACAATCAAGTGGGGAGGCTAATGACATCAGGGTAAACCCATCAGACCAGCTCCTTGAAAGGCCAACTCTTGAAGTTTGCAATTGTGTCCCAAAACAAAGTTTTGCTCAAAACATATTTGTGTACCCATGAGTGTGTGTACATTACTGTATTTATACAGGGGATATTGTTTTTCAACAGGAAACGTTCAAAAATGGCTGAAGTTTGTCTTTAATCTTAGTCCTGGATGAAGAAGCACTTTGAATATAAGATCCCTATTTTGAACATGCATTTTAGACCAGGATTAGCCTTAATCTATGTCCGGGATACCGTACCTACATGTGTGTAAATAAGGGACTAGACTATTTTTTTGTATGATTAATTTCCTTCTGTCAATGTGATTTGACCACAGGATGTCTGTGACGTAAGCATCTGATTTTCAGGCTTTGCCTCTTCTTTGCTTTTCCTCCCCGCTGAGGGTGGTTTTCATGGGTCTCTCTTCTCCTTCTCCCTTTTCTCCTCAGTCGGGGGATAAGAAGTTGGCCCAGAGTGCTCAGATGTACCACTACCAGCATCAGAAACAGCAGATGCTCTCCATGGAAAAGTGAGTTCTACTCCTCCTCTTGCCCTTTTCGGTCTCGCGTCCTTTCTCTCTCCCTACCTGTCCGACAATTCAGTTTCATTCAAATATGAATACACACACACATATTCATCTTGGTGCATTCTGTTGATTTTCAGACATAAATCGGAGACGAAAGTCACTGACTCAGAAGTCACATCAGATGAGGAAGAAGTGGGCGGAGACTTCACTGTGTACGAGTGCCCTGGCCTTGCACCGGTGGGTGTGCTAGGACACACACACACACACACACACACTCAGGCACAAACACATAATATATTCACACATTCTGTCCTTGTTTACACACAATATTCATATTGCTGATGACTGTGTTTGTTTGGCTTTTGTTTCATTGCAGACTGGAGAGATGGAAGTGAAGAATCCTTTGTTTGACGACTCTACCCTACACTACCAAGGGAATCCCAAGGGAATCCCATAGGCTTTAATGCATGCTGGAACACGCAGACACCACACACACAGAAACATACACCCAATTAAAACACAATACAAACCTACACACACACACGCAATTTCTTTACTCTGGAAAAGAGAAGCTTAACTCTCCAATCAGGTTGCTCTCTCAAAACTGGACAGGCTTATACAGATGTTGGATCTTAATTTGATGCATTTTGTTGCAGAAGGAAAATGATCTGCAGCAGGAGGAATTGAATGTCTATTTAATATTGAGAATCAATACCAGGGGGCAGCTGGAAGCAGTGTTTTGTAGGCTATACAATAATTTAGACTGTAGGTCCACTGACTAATTGTTGTATTATATGTTCAAGGCAAACAATAAGCAAAATAAATTGGTGGTTATCACAGAGCCTGTGTGGTCCAGTGGGTACAGCCGCTGACAATGGTAAACATATGCCAGAGTAGGCATGGGTTTGAATCTGGTCCACTAATGTCCTTTGAGAAACTAGTACATTTCTAGTTAATCTCTGTGGGCTGTACATTAACTCTTACTCAAGTCATTTCTGGAGGAAGTAACTTATTTTTACTCCATTACATTTGACCAAATTACTTTAGTTACATAGATTTTTAATATAATATTGTCACTGTCGGATGACATTTTTTACATGACTCGATACTATACGTCTGTATGAACGTTTCACAACCACTTGACCAATGAAATGTATTCAAAATAGGTTGTCATCAAAACTCTTAAGTCCATTGTCTCTCAAAGTTGTCCATCAAACCCAGTTTTATCTCCACCACGGCTCTCGAAGGGAAGCGCACGTCTTCATATTTTTGTTCTTGGGTTCTTAGCCAGACTCGATCAGAGGTAAGTTGCACTTTAATTACCTTCTGCCCTTGTAATATTATATATTTCTGAAGTAAGATAAGTCATTTCTAATTAGCTAATATATTAGAAATATAGAAATTAACTAGCTAGCTTTGGCTGACCCAGACTGTGACAGAAAAAGTTTAATCTCATGTTTTTAGCTCCCCATATGACCTCTGGTGGACAGAGTCATGACCTCTGGTGGACAGAGTCCTGCAGTCAGCACACCCCCTCAAAACTTGAGACATCTGTGGCATTGTGTTGTGTGACACAACTGCACATTTTAGTGGCCTTTTATTGTCCCCAGCACAAGGTGCACCTGTGTAATGATCATGCTGTTTAATCAGCTTGTTGGTAAAGACACACCTGTCAGGTGGATGGATTATTATCACCAACAGGGATGTAAATACATTTGTGGGAAAAGAATGTAGATTAAGACTTTTTTTGTCTGTCTGGAAAATGTCTGGGATCTTTTATTTCAGCTCATGAAACATGAGACCAACAGTTTACATGTTGCGTTCATATTTTCGCTCAGTATTGATATCACATTAGGTTGCCCTTACAAGACAAGCTGTTTAAACTAGATGCAGCGTCAACGATGTAGCTAGCTAACATTAGCAAGATCAACAGGTCAGTCCACCGCAGCATCCTCCCACACATTATTCTCCCTGTTTGTGTGTGTGTCATTCTGTTTTTATGAAAATGCCTATAAGCACCTCTTTCATACAGTCAGTGTATCATCTCTGTAAGCTTTTTGTGCCCTATAGAAATCATATAGATTGTCTTTTTATTTCTAGCTTGTAGCGGCAGAACCGAGGTGATAGGAGAATGAGCCAGCCAAGAAAATAAAATACTCTTGAAAGTGGAAAGGACAGGTTCGGAAGGGATGGAGTATAAATACTGTTTTGTCTAGAAGGGATAAAGCTTTTGTCAAAAATATAAAAAATGTCATAACAGGTTAGGAGGAATAAGTTAAGGTTAGTAAAAAATGTTAGGATTGGCTAAATTGCAACAAAAAAATAGCCTTTTGACATCAATTTAATTCAATAGTAAAATGTGTCTGATTTGCATACTAGTAACATGATTTGATAATGACATTTCGGTATTGATTGTTTTACTGTTGTAACACCTGTCCATTCTGAGTGAGAAATTGAACATCACACTTGGTGTAAATATTGTTGTATGCATATTCACATGTACTTGAAATGATATTGTGATTGTCATTAATGCTATTGAAATTGTACAATTATTCCAATGCCTCGAGTACCACATACCTTTTTATGAAATTGTACACATTGCTAGATATTAAGTCAACATTGCATGACCCTATACAGCCTACCGACTTTGTTTGATGTTAGTCTTCATTGGAGAGTACCTGTGCTGGGGGACGTCTGCAAGATGGTGCTGGCAGGCTTTAATTAGAAATGAATGTTTTCTGACCGGATACTTTTTTACTCATTCATGAGTAGTTTCTCAAGAAGGCAAATTTTACTTTGTAATTCATTCATCTAAGTAACAGTACTTGTGCTTAAATACAGATTTTCAGTACTCTACCCACCACTGCAAATTATACATAGCCTAACTAAAAATACATGGGTGAACATACACACTGCAGGAAAGTTTATCGTTATACAGTGGGCCTACATCTGCCAATCAATTGATGCTCCAAATCAGCTCAACAATTTAGCCAGGGAAACACAAACAGTAGATTATCGGGTTTTTACACCTTTTATTTAGTGACTATTGATTGGCTAACGGCTAGCCTACAAAATGTAGCCTATAGAAATATAATCAAATAACAAGGGGCCTATTGCAACCATTGATGGCACTAGATTATCGCCAACTAAAGCCTTGTTCACACTGCAGGCCTTAATGCGCAAATCAGTTTGGGTTATCAAATCTGTTTTGAGCTACTGACTGTCCAGACAGCATTGTGTCGGGTTGTGTGTTCAGACAGCAGTCATTTGCTGGCTACGCTAGTTGTCATAGTAATGACAGGTGTGTGTGCACAGTGGTGTAGGCTGATTGGTGGTGCTTGTGCTTCCTATCACTCAGACGTTATGTAGCAAGCTAAGGTGACAACAATGCCTTCCATGGACGTGTCCCAGTTGTTTTGAATGTTTAAAATCATTAGGGTAAGAACACTTTTCAAGCCTCAAAAGGACAAGATGATCCAACTTTCAAAACGAGTCCTTTTTGGCTAGCCACAGCAGTCAACTAGCTAGCTAGGTAGCTGTTTAGCTTTCTAGCATATTCACTAGTTTGTTTGTAAACAATGAACAAGCTAGGTAGCTACCACATGTTATTGTCAAACTGTCAACAGAGTAGCTAGCAAGCAATAAGATATGCCAAATAACAGTCTAAAAACCACTTGAGGGCAAATAAATCAGATTTGACCGTTCAGACACAAGTCACATGGCGGTTTGAAATATCAGATTTCATGTGTTTTTGGGCTGTGCAGACAGCAGGGAAATAACAGATCGAATTGAAAATGCAAATAAATAGGATTTGAGTAATTTCAAACTGCCAATGTGAACACGGCTACAGGTCTCGTTAAACTATCAATATGCGCCAAATTTACCCACACAGCTGATCTCAATTCCAACCATTATCTCTAAGGTCCGCAAAAAGATGATGGCGGTGTTACCTTAGTCAGAGATCTGTATACAATGACGAGATGCTCATGTCTCCGCCCTAACAATGGGAGTCGTCCCAAAGGCAGACGACAAGTTTAGGTCTGCATATTAAGCCCATAGAAACGCCTTGGGCTTATTTTTGCGAGAGTGAGCCCTCTCACGTCACCTCTTCCTCTCTACCTTAGTCCTGCTTTCAACCAAAGTCTTTCAAGATATGTTCGTCCCTCTGGTTGGTATTGTCATCGGTAACAATTTAGTCCTTTTGAACAGACTACGGGTGATTTATCTATTTTACAACCAATTCTGTACAGTAGAAATAAAGTATTTCCTCGTTTATTATGGCAAATCCCCCAACACTTTGTATGAATGGAAACTAATGTTGGTGTATTATGGTTATTTTATATCTTTACTATTTTTGTTATCCAAAAGTGTCTGGTATGGTAATTTCTAATCAAGAAATTGCAATCTGGAGAATGCATTATTTGGGCTGGAATCCAACACGGTAGGCCTATATGCTGAAGGCAGTGGCGCTAACCACTAGACCACAATTGAACTCAGTTTGGATAGTTTATTCCAGGGGCGCAACTTTCACTGGGGTGGGCTTTAGGACCATGCGGACACCTCCGAGCCGTCGGGTATCCTGTTCGGAGTGTTTATCCGACTGGATAAAAAAATATATCGTAAGAATAATTATGCCCCCCCCCACACTTCTAAAACCAAGTTGCCCCTTGATTATTTGTAACCTTAGGATACACTTGTATGTCGTACCCTAGTGGAGATCAATAACTATCTTGTGTTAAGCTATATAAAACAAAAGTTGTTGATGTATATGGTTGAATTTCAGATACATTTTTGTATATTTGAATGTTGCAGTGACAGGACCAAGGCCTATAGCATTTGAGCGAGCTGGAGAGAATGCTTGTTTAAGATAGCGAGCTCTGAACCCAATAACTCGACTGTCCACGAATGGAGAGAGAAATTACTGCTCATTTTTAGCCAATCACAAGGCTCATTTGAATTACTGAATCAGGAAAATGTTCCACAACAAGAGTAATCAAGTTAAGATCCAACATCTGTAGAAGAATAAAAACATTTTTTAAAGAAAATGAAGAGGGATGTTGATTTGACAGAAACTCTGGATCACTCACAGCCATTGTGGACTTCTATGGGAACTACAGCCATGTGTAAAACTCAAACTGTGTCCCAAATGGCACCCTATATAGTGCACTACTTTTGACTAAAGCCCTATGGGTACTGGTCAAAAGTAGTGCACTATATAGCCCCTTTTGTGTCAACTAGATATTATTACCCCCCTCTTAGAATCAATGTTTCCTTTGCTTGCCTTTGTAAAGCTCATTATTTTGTGCAGTGATCTCCCAAAGCCTCTGTTTGAATGTTACAATGAGCAAACATGTATAGATTGCATATAGAACACAGAGATGTGCAGTTTTTATAATATATATATATAATAATAAACAGTCCCTTACTGTATTTGTCATGCATAGCTAGTAGCTAAACCCAGTTCATTATAGGTACATATAAAGGGGTTTTCATGAAATGTGCTTGGTATTGGGTTAAGGAGCGAGAGGAACACAAGGGGACACTGTCATGATATACTGTAATATAATCTTTAAAGTACTATTTTATGCCCACGAAAATGGTGTGATTCCAACATGTTTGTCTTTGATTCAGTCTCATATGTGTAAGGATCCTGTAACTGAAGGAGACATTTAAAGTGATATATATGCACTTGAATATCTATAGGATTTGTGGTGGATGTATGGTAAATATCACTATTTAGTATTGTCTCTGTTTTATCCTCTGTTTGGGGCGGCAGGAAGCGACGTGGTTAGAACGTTGGGCCAGTAACTGAAAGGTTGCTAGATCGAATCCCCGAGCTGCCAAGGAAAAAACTGTCATTCTGTCCCTGAGCAAGGCACCTAGGCCGTCATTGTAAAAAAAAAAAAAAGTGTTCTTAACTGACTTGCCTAGTGAAATAAAATTTAAAAAGAAGATATATCCCTCTCAGTTCCAACTCTGGTGTTGCAAAATGAACATACAAAGAGTGAGTGTTCTCTGTTATATATTTGCACATGCAGGCCATCTGAACTAAATGTTGTTAACTCAAGTGAGATGTGCAAAATGACCATGCACATTTTTGTCGCTCTGTCTCTCTCTCTTTCTCTCTCTAAAGGATTTCACTCACTCTTTATCTCCCTCTCTCTTTCGAAAGGATGTTGCTCTTTACATGACTTTTGACCCTGAAATGGACTGCACAGAATGGGTAAATGAAGCTATAGGAGTGGCTGGAGTGGGTGCTGGGGATCAGTTTTATTAGTCGATCCTTAATGGGGAGGTGTGTGGGGGAGGGGGCTTGGAGTAGGTACTGGAAATATCCATTCCTGACTCTGTTATCCAGCTCTCTATGACGTGCTGTGTTGTCGGTTCCGCATCACACAACAACACCAAATAAAAGACCGTTTCATTAGTTTTCAACTTTCATCGCCTTTTGAATCACACTTTCTATGACATTTCTCAAGTGTCTTTGGTGGACTGGACTGGAGTCATTTTTGCTCTCCTCCCTCCCTCAACCTTTCTGTTTGTGTGTTACAAGTTTTATTAGTCGTATGTACGGAATACACATGGTATACACCGCCCAACTAAATGATTCTGGACAAAGCAACAACATTAAGAAATAATAAAATATATCAACATGAACATAAAGTAAATGGCTCAGTAGAATAGAATAAACTGTTTAGCACAAGTATAATACAGGAAGGCACAATTTAATGTCCAATATTTACATGTGTTTAGGGGAAGGGGGGATTGGAGGGCAAGTATTTAAATTGTGCAGTATTTAGCAATCACAATAAGAGTCTGGTAGCAACCATTTGTGATGGGTGTGCAGCATTAACGTGTGTGTGTTGAGTTGTGTGCGTCTGGGTGCTAAGGTGTGGAGAATTAGAGCAAGTGGTCAGTCCAGTTCAAGTGTTCAGCAGTCTAAGGGCTTGTAGATACCAACAGGCTCAGAGACTGTTTCTATCAGACCTCCTGCTCCAATACCGTCTGCCAGACCGTAAGGGAGTGAACAGCTTGTGGCTGGGGTGTGTGGGGTCCTTAATAATGCTGTGGGCCTTCCTCAGGCACCGTTTAAAGTAGATGTCCTAGATGGGTGATGTACTGGGCCCTCTTCATCTTCCATCCGCTGGAGGGCCTTGCGGTCGTGGATGGAGCAATTCCCATACCAGGCCGTGATGCAACTGGTCAGGGCGCTCTCGATGATGCAGCAGTAGTATTTGGAGATGACCCGGGGTGGCACGCCAAATTTCTTCAACGGCCTTAGGAAGTAGAGACGCTGTTGTGCCTTTATTGGCAACAGTGGTGGTGTTGGTCCATGTCAAGTCCTCTGGGATGTGGACGCTGAAGATCTTAAAACTTCTGCTCTCTCGACTGCAGTCCTGTTTATGTGGATCAGGGCATGTTCCCTCTGCTTCCTGAAGTCAACCATCTACTCCTCTGTTTTGCTGACGTTGAGGGAAAAGTTGTTGTCCTGGTACCACATTGCTAGTTCACTTACCTCCTCCCTACAGGCTGACTCATCATTGTTGGTTATCAGGCCTACATCTGTGTGTGTGTGTGTTTGGTTTTACTATCCTTGTGGGGAACCAGAAGTCATCACAAGGATAGTAAAATAAGGGGACATTTTACCAGTCTCCACAATGAAAAAGGCTATTTTAGGCTTAGGGGTTAGTTTTAGGGTTACAATTAGGGTTAGGGTTACAATTTGGGCTAGGGGTTAAGTTGAGGGTTTGGGTTAAGGTTCAGGGTTAGGGAAAATAGGATTTTGAATTGGAATCAATTGCTTGGTCCCCACAAGGGTAGTAAAACAAACGTATGTGGGGGTGGGGGCTCTTGTAACTCAAGCTATTGAGCTGCCTGCCTAGGGCTGTTAAGGCCCATTGTCCCTGTGAATGGTGGTAGGGAGGACGGTATTGGTCTGCTGCTGAAGGTTTGCGATGGGTAGAGGGATGGTGTTGACTGTCAAAGGCAGGGCTGTTAGGGAGAAAATCAAAAAGCCATCAGACTCATTTGTGGGGGAAGGTAGTCAGGGAGAAAAGAGGTGCAGACTGTGAGCCTACTATGGATGCTAGGGGGAGAAGGGTCAGAAAAAACTCTGAGCCCTAGAGGTTGTGTATATAGGCTATAACTAAGGCATAGAGTTTTTAGAGCTGGCCTGAATAATCGGGGCGGCAGGTAGCCTCGTGGTTAGAGCGTTGGACTAATAACTGAAAGTTGCAAGTAAATCCCCGAGCTGACAAGGCAAAAAAAAATCTGGCGTTCTGCCCCTGAACAAGATGTTCTTAACTGACTTGCCTAGTTAAATTAAAATAAGAAGTTATGGATATATATATATATATATATATATATATATATATATATATATATATATATATATATATATATATAAAACTACACCACCCCCTATCATGGCCACTGAAAACAGCCAATCAAGACAAATGAACAAATGTTTTTGAGCAAGTCAATCTGTATGAAATCTCTCCACTGACAGAGTCAGAAGGGGATAACAGCAAGATAAATGTTATTATGGCAATGAAAAAAGGCTTAAATGATTGAAACTAGGCAGTCCTCCTATGCCTATTATCTCAGTCACCCGGGTGGGTGAGTGGTGACTGTGTGTCTGAACTACATTGTTTACCCACACAGCTATGTGTGACTTTCCCTCACACCCCTCACACTTCCTCTTGGCTGATACCACACTTCTTTCACACTGTAGTACAGGGAGCTTATTTGGACATGGTGCTAGACAGACTTGATATGTGCGAGTTGTCTCAGCTTTGACTTTATTACAAAATACAGTATTACATTGTGCTGTGATACCATTACCGTCTCCACTATCTCCACTCTTATTTAAAGCTCAGCGAAAGGAGGGAAAAACCCCTCACCCAGTCCGCAGTGGGATCAGATGGATGGAGTGTACCATCACTCATTCATATATCTTTATGTACATATTCTTTATCCCCTTACACTTGTGTGTATAAGACAGTAGTTTTGGAATTGTTAGTTAGATTACTTGTTGGTTATTACTGCATTGTCGGAACTAGAAGCACAAGCATTTCGCTACACTCGCATTAACATCTGCTAACCATGTGTATGTGACAAATAACATTTGATTTGATTTGATTCTTCTCCTATAGAGAAATACAGAGCTCCCTTGAGGGAGGGGATAATGAACGATGAAGAGGCCACTTAAAAGAGGTAAGACAAGATCTAAAAAAGACATCTGGAGGATTTTCAGGCTAATCCCCAAGCACCCTCCCTCCCACCCTGACTGTACCTACTACCCCCTCACTGTCCAGCCCATACAGGTCCCCACTGGATCCCTCCTGCCCCGGACCCCTGTCCTCTTGGAATCCCTGCCTGGTTCTACTTTCTCCCTGTGTGTTTAGCATGACAATTCCCTCCCAAGTCCATGGCACAGGACAATGCATGTAGCTTGAGTTTGATGTCTTTTAAGCCTTTGACTGGCTTCTGTGGCCTCCAAGGTCCCCTCTCCCTGGCTTTGTAATTGGGAGAGCGAGAGCACAGCTCTCCTGGTTAAATCTGCTGGGTCATTGCGTTTGAAAATGGGCAGGCTGAATGGAGAGGGGAAACAGTCATCTGTAAAGGGGAGTGTTGAGTGGGGTGGGGGTTTAGAAATGGAAGGAAAAATGAGTACAAATCAAATTTTGATCACATACACAATAATGTACAATAATATTTGTATATGCACATATATACACTGCTCAAAAAAATAAAGGGAACACTTAAACAACACAATGTAACTCCAAGTCAATCACACTTCTGTGAAATCAAACTGTCCACTTAGGAAGCAACACTGATTGACAATAAATTTCACATGCTGTTGTGCAAATGGACAACAGGTGGAAATTATAGGCAATTAGCAAGACACCCCCAATAAAGGAGTGGTTCTGCAGGTGGTGGCCACAGACCACTTCTCAGTTCCTATGCTTCCTGGCTGATGTTTTGGTCACTTTTGAATGCTGGCGGTGCTTTCACTCTAGTGGTAGCATGAGACGGAGTCTACAACCCACACAAGTGGCTCAGGTAGTGCAGCTCATCCAGGATGGCACATCAATGTGAGCTGTG
>NW_024607618.1:0-31914 GCF_018296145.1 Oncorhynchus tshawytscha | reverse complement strand
ATATATTTTGAATTGCTTAAAACGTTTTTTTAAGTTTGCTACATCATTCCATATGTGTTATTTCATAGTTTGATGTCTTCACTATTATTCTACACCGATAGCGTAGTGAAATAAATACACAGGCTACATAATAAACGTTTGCGACCCATGCATCCGTAGCAGTTCAGACTGTAATAAACACTGACCCATACATCCATATAGACCAGACTGTAATAAACACTGGACCAGACTGTAATAAACACTGACCCATACATCCATATAGACCAGACTATAGTAAACACTGACCCATACATCCATATAGACCAGACTGTAATAAACACTGACCCATACATCCATGTAGACCAGACTGTAATAAACACTGACCCATACATCCATATAGACCAGACTGTAATAAACACTGACCCATACATCCATATAGACCAGACTGTAATAAACACTGACCCATACATCCATATAGACCAGACTGTAATAAACACTGACCCATACATCTATATAGACCAGACTATAGTAACCACTGACCAATACATCCATATAGACCAGACTATACTAACCACTGACCCATACATCCATATAGACCAGACTGTAATAAACACTGACTCATACATCCATATAGACCAGACTATAGTAAACACTGACCCATACATCCATATAGACCAGACTGTAATAAACACTGACCCATACATCCATATAGACCCATACATCCATATAGACCAGACTGTAATAAACAGTGACCCATACATCCATATAGACCAGACTGTAATAAACACTGACCCATACATCCATGTAGACCAGACTGTAATAAACACTGACCCACCCATCCATATAGACCAGACTGTAATAAACAGTGACCCATACATCCATGTAGACCAGACTGTAATAAACACTGACCCCATACATCCATGTAGACCAGACTGTAATAAACACTGACCCCATACATCCATATAGACCAGACTGTAATAAACACTGACCCCATACATCCATATAGACCAGACTGTAACAAGCAACGGCCCATACATCCACTTATAGACCAGACTGTAATAAACACTGACCCATACATCCATAGGTGGAGCTATAACAAACACTGACCCATACACATCCATATAGACAGACTGTAATACTTACTAGCCCATACATCCATATGGAGCCAGACTGTAATAAACACTGACCCATACATCCATATAGACCAGACTGTAATAAACACTGACCCATACATCCATATAGACCAGACTGTAATAAACACTGACCCATACATCCATATAGACCAGACTGTAATAAACACTGACCCATACATCCATGTAGACCAGACTGTAATAAACACTGACCCATACATCCATATAGACCAGACTGTAATAAACACTGACCCATACATCCATATAGACCCGACTGTAATAAACACTGACCCATACATCCATATAGACCAGACAGTAATAAACAGTGATCTATACCAGTATAATCCATACCAGTACAATCCATAGCAACCCTCTATTAGTATACAAACAATGACAACAACAGACATTAAATATGTGACCGACACACTATTGACACAACACTGTTCCACGTGCCTTTCATACTTGTGTGTGTGTGTGTGTGTGTGTGTGTGTGTGTGTGAGTGTGTGGTTGATTATTCTGTACAGTCAGCTACACCTTATTGACTGTGTTAAAGCGTCATCCTCTCTCCTCCCAGCGGGTTATTCAGGTGAACTAAGCCAGCTGACCCACCCTGAGTTTCAGGGGAGCCCTATTCTCTGTCTGGGTTTAACGTCACAAATGCCACCCCTATTCCCTATATAGTGGTACTACTATAGACCAGCCTATTCCTATATAGTGGTACTACTATAGACCAGAGGCCCTATTCCCTATATAGTGGTACTACTATAGACAGAGCCCTATTCCTATATAGTGGTACTACTATAGACCAGAGCCCTATTCCCTATATGGTGGTACTACTATAGACAGAGCCCTATTCCTATATAGTGCACTACTATAGACCAGAGCACTATTCCCTATATAGTGGTACTACTATAGACCAGAACCCTATTCCCTATATAGTGGTACTACTATAGACCAGAGCCCTATTCCCTATATAGTGGTACTACTATAGACCAGAGCCCTATTCCCTATATAGTGGTACTACTATAGACCAGAGCCCTATTCCCTATATAGTGCACTAACCAGATGGTAAAGTAGACTAACCAGATGGTAAATTAGACTAACCAGATGGTAAATCAGACTAACCAGATGGTAAATGAGACTAACCAGATGGTAAATGAGACTAACCAGATGGTAAATGAGACTAACCAGATGGTAAATTAGACTAACCAGATGGTAAAATTAGACTAACCAGATGGTAAATTAGACTAACCAGATGATAAATTAGACTAACCAGATGGTGGTAAATTAGACTAACCAGATGGTAAATGAGACTAACCAGATGGTAAATTAGACAAACCAGATGGTAAATTAGACTAACCAGATGGATATGGTAAAGTAGACTAACCAGATGGTAAATTAGACTAACCAGATGGAAATCAGACTACCCAGATGGTAAATTAACAGATGGTAAGTGGAGCTAACCAGATGGAGATAAATGAGACTAACCAGATGGTAAATTAGGACTACCCAGATGGTAAATTAGAGCTAACCAGATGGTAAATTAGACTAACCAGATGGTAAATTAGACTAACAATGGTAAATTAAACTAACAGATGGAGATGGTAAATGAGACTAACCAGATGGTAAATTAGACTAACCAGATGGAGATAAATTAGACTAACCAGATGGTAAATCGGAGCTAGATGGTAAATCAGACTAACCAGATGGTAAATCAGACTAACCAGATGGAGATGGTAAATTAGACTAACCAGATGGTAAATCAGACTAACCAGATGGTAAATCAGACTAACCAGATGGTAAATCAGACTAACCAGATGGTAAATTAGACTAACCAGATGGTAAATTAGACTAACCAGATGGAGATGGTAAATTAGACTAACCAGATGGTAAATTAGACTAACCAGATGGTAAATCAGACTAACCAGATGGTAAATCAGACTAACCAGATGGTAAATGAGACTAACCAGATGGAGATGGTAAATTAGACTAACCAGATGGTAAATTAGACTAACCAGATGGTAAATTAGACTAACCAGATGGTAAATTAGACTAACCAGATGGTAAATCAGACTAACCAGATGAAAATCAGACTAACCAGATGGTAAATCAGACTAACCAGATGGTAAATCAGACTAACCAGATGGTAAATTAGACTAACCAGATGGAGATGGTAAATGAGAGACTAACCAGATGGTAAATTAGACTAACCAGATGGTAAATCAGACTAACCAGATGGTAATTAGACTAACCATATGGTAAATTAGACTAACCAGATGGAGATGGTAAATTAGACTAACCAGATGGAGTTGGTAAATGAGACTAACCAGATGGTAAATGAGACTAACCAGATGGTAAATCAGACTAACCAGATGGTAAATCAGACTAACCAGATGGTAAATTAGACTAACCAGATGGAGATGGTAAATCAGACTAACCAGATGGTAAATCAGACTAACCAGATGGTAATTAGACTAACCAGATGGAGATGGTAAATTAGACTAACCAGATGGAAATCAGATAACCAGATGGTAATTAGACTAACCAGATGGTAATTAGACTAACCAGATGGTAATTAGACTAACCAGATGGTAAATCAGACTAACCAGATGGTAAATCAGACTAACCAGATGGTAAATCAGACTAACCAGATGGTAAATTAACCAGATGGTAATTAGACTAACCAGATGGTAATTAGATAACCAGATGGTAAATCAGACTAACCAGATGGTAAATCAGACTAACCAGATGGTAAATTAGACTAACCAGATGGTAAATCAGACTAACCAGATGGTAAATTAGACTAACCAGATGGTAAATTAGATAACCAGATGGTAAATTAGACTAACCAGATGGTAAATTAGACTAACCAGATGGTAAATCAGACTAAACCAGATGGTAAATCAGACTAACCAGATGGTAAATCAGACTAACCAGATGGTAAATTAGACTAACCAGATGGAGATGGTAAATGAGACTAACCAGATGGTAAATTAGACTAACCAGATGGTAAATCAGACTAACCAGATGGTAAATCAGACTAACCAGATGGTAAATCAGACTAACCAGATGGTAAATCAGACTAACCAGATGGTAAATCAGACTAACCAGATGGAGATGGGTAAAACACTTGAATGCTGTTTACCAAAATGCCACGCTCCAAACAAACAGTGCCATCCTTCTAAACTCTGTTTTTATAATACACAGATTGAGCAGCAGCTAAACTCCCTCTAATTACCAAGGTTATCGGCCCAGGGTGGGATATAATCTGTGCTGTTTAAAGTGGTCTCAGTCTGACCATATGCTGTCTGCTCTTATTCTACTGATGGGACTGAACAGCTGAGGTAGCCACAGACCTACTGCCTCGTCGGGTGATATATCGGGGCCTACTGCCTCGTCGGTGCTGTATCGGCCTACCGCCCTCGCCGGTGCTGTACGGGCCTACTGCCTGATCGGTGCTGTATCGGCCTACTGCCTCGTCGGTGCTGCACGGCTTACTGCCCGTCGGTGAGCGTATCGGCCTACTGCCTCGTCGGTGCTGTACGCCCTACTGCCTCGGTCCGTGCTGTATCGCATCACTACTGCCTCGTCCGTGCTGCACGGCCTACTGCCTCGGCGGTGCTGTACGGGCCTACTGCCTTGTCCGTGCTGTAACGGGCCTACTGCCTCGTCGGGTGCTGTGATCGCCTACTGCCTGGTCGTGGTGCTGCACGGCCTGCTGCCTCGTCGGTGCTGCACGGCCTACTGCCTGGTCGGTGCTGTATCGGGCCTACTGCCCGCCGGTGCTGTATCGGCCTACTGCCTGGTCGGGTGCTGTATCGGCCTACCGTCGGTGCCGTATCGGGGCCTACTGCCCTGGCCGGGTGCTGTATCGGCCTACTGCCTGGTCGTGGTGCTGTATCGGGCCTACTGCCCGGTCGGTGCTGTATCGGCCTACTGCCTGGTCGGTGCTGTATCGGCCTACTGCCTCTTCGGTGCTGGGTATCGGCCTACTGCCCGTCGATTATACAGCCTCTTTGTTACTATAGTGTATGTATAGTGCATTTTGTTGTTCCATTCACTTCTACATATGCAGTGTGTTGTCCTGTTGGCAGCACAGAGCACCAGTATACTACACAGAGTAAAACAGAGCACCAGTATACTACACAGAGTAAACAGAGCACCAGGCATACTACACAGTAAACAGAGCACCAGTATACTACACACAGAGTAAACAGAGCACCAGTATACTACACAGTAAACAGAGCACCAGTATACTACACAGTAAACAGAGCACCAGTATACTACACAGTAAACAGAGCACCAGTATACTACACATTAAACAGAGCACCAGTATACTACACAGCAAACAGAGCACCAGTATACTACACAGAGTAAACAGAGCACCAGTATACTACACAGTAAACAGAGCACCAGTATACTACACAGTAAACAGAGCACCAGTATACCATACAGTAAACAGAGCACCAGCATACTACACAGTAAACAGAGCACCAGTATACTACACAGTAAACAGAGCACCAGTATACCACACAGAGTAAACAGAGCACCAGTATACTACACAGAGTAAACAGAGCACCAGTATACTACACAGAGTAAACAGAGCACCAGTATACTACACAGAGTAAACAGAGCAAACAGTAGCATACTACACAGAGTAAAAGAGCACCAGTATACTACACAGAGTAAACAGAGCACCAGTATACTACACAGTAAACAGAGCACCAGTATACTACACAGAGTAAACAGAGCACCAGTATATCACACAGAGTAAACAGAGCACCAGTATACTGGCACAGAGTAAACAGAGCACCAGTATACTACACAGAGTAAACAGAGCACCAGTATACTACACAGAGTAAACAGAGCACCAGTATACTACACAGTAAACAGAGCACCAGTATAATTACACAGAGTAAACAGAGCACCAGTATACTACACAGAGTAAACAGAGCACCAGTATACTACACAGAGAAATAGAGCACCAGTATACTACACAGAGTAAACAGAGCACCAGTATACCACAGTAAACAGAGCACCAAAGATATCACACAGTAAACAGAGCACCAGTATACTACACAGAGTAAACAGAGCACCAGTATACTACACACAGCAAACAGAGCACCAGTATACTACACAGAGCAAACAGAGCACCAGTATACTACACAGTAAACAGAGCACCAGTATACTACACAGAGTAAACAGAGCACCAGCATACTACACAGTAAACAGAGCACCAGTATACTACACAGAGTAAACAGAGCACCAGTATACTACACAGAGTAAACAGAGCACCAGTATACTACACAGAGTAAACAGAGCACCAGTATACTACACAGAGCAAACAGAGCACCAGTATACTACACAGAGTAAAATGAGCACCAGTATACTACACAGAGTAAAACAGAGCACCAGTATACTACACAGAGTAAACAGAGCACCAGTATACTACAGAGTAAACAGAGCACCAGTATATTACACAGAGTAAACAGAGCACCAGTATACTACACAGAGTAAACAGAGCACCAGTATACTACACAGAGTAAACAGAGCACCAGTATACTACATTAGAGTAAAACAGAGCACCAGTATACTACACAGTAAACAGAGCACCAGTATACTACACAGTAAACAGAGCACCAGTATACTACACAGAGTAAACAGAGCACCAGCATACTACACACAGTAAACAGAGCACCAGTATACTACACAGAGTAAACAGAGCACCAGTATACTACACAGTAAACAGAGCACCAGTATACACACAGAGTAAACAGAGCACCAGTATACTACACACAGTAAACAGAGCACCAGTATACTACACAGAGTAAACAGAGCACCAGTATACTACACACAGTAAACAGAGCACCAGTATACTACACAGAGTAAACAGAGCACCAGTATACTACACAGAGTAAACAGAGCACCAGTATATTACACAGAGTAAACAGAGCACCAGTATACTACACAGAGTAAACAGAGCACCAGTATACTACACAGAGTAAACAGAGCACCAGTATACTACACAGAGTAAACAGAGCACCAGTATACTACACAGTAAACAGAGCACCAGTATACTACACAGTAAACAGAGCAACTGTATACTACACAGAGTAAACAGAGCACCAGTATACTACACAGTAAACAGAGCACCAGTATACTGCACAGAGTAAACAGAGCACCAGTATACTACACAGAGTAAAACAGAGCACCAGTATATCACACAGAGTAAACAGAGCACCAGTATACTACACAGAGTAAACAGAGCACCAGTATACTACACAGAGTAAACAGAGCACCAGTATACTACACACAGTAAACAGAGCACCAGTATACTACACAGAGTAAACAGAGCACCAGTATACTACACAGAGTAAACAGAGCACCAGTATACTACACAGAGTAAACAGAGCACCAGTATACTACACAGAGTAAACAGAGCACCAGTATATTACACAGAGTAAACAGAGCACCAGTATACTACACAGAGTAAACAGAGCACCAGTATACTACACAGAGTAAACAGAGCACCAGTATACTACACAGAGTAAACAGAGCACCAGTATACTACACAGTAAACAGAGCACCAGTATACTACACAGTAAACAGAGCACCAGTATACTACACAGAGTAAACAGAGCACCAGTATACTACACACAGTAAACAGAGCACCAGTATACTACACAGTAAACAGAGCACCAGTATACTACACAGTAAACAGAGCACCAGTATACTACACAGAGTAAACAGAGCACCAGTATACTACACACACAGTAAACAGAGCACCAGTATACTACACAGAGTAAACAGAGCACCAGTATACTACACACAGTAAACAGAGCACCAGTATACTACACAGAGTAAACAGAGCACCAGTATACTACACAGAGTAAACAGAGCACCAGTATATTACACAGAGTAAACAGAGCACCAGTATACTACACAGAGTAAACAGAGCACCAGTATACTACACAGAGTAAACAGAGCACCAGTATACTACACAGTAAACAGAGCACCAGTATACTACACACAGTAAACAGAGCACCAGTATACTACACAGAGTAAACAGAGCACCAGTATACTACACAGTAAACAGAGCACCAGTATACTACACAGTAAACAGAGCACCAGTATACTACAGAGTAAACAGAGCACCAGTATACTACACAGAGTAAACAGAGCACCACAGCACAGATTAATGACATCTGTGGCATTCCAGGACTTTTACAGATAGGTCCAGTATTCTACTGTTTCAACTGAGGTAGTACTACTGTCTAAACTGAGGTAGTAGATAGGTCCAGTATTCTACTGTTTCAACTGAGGCAGTACTACTGTCTAAACTGAGGTAGTAGATAGTTCCAGTATACTACTGTTTCAACTGAGGTCTGTCTAAACTGAGGTAGTAGATAGGTCCATTATTCTACTGTTTCAACTGAGGTAGTAGATAGGTCCAGTATACTACTGTTTCAACTGAGGTAGTACTACTGTCTAAACTGAGGTAGTAGATAGGTCCATTATTCTACTGTTTCAACTGAGGTAGTAGATAGGTCCAGTATTCTACTGTTTCAACTGAGGTAGTAGATAGGTCCAGTAGTTTCAACTGAGGTAGTACTACTGTCTAAACTGAGGTAGTAGATAGTTCCAGTGTACTAGTTTCAACTGAGGTAGTACTACTGTCTAAACTGAGGTAGTAGATAGGTCCAGTATACTACTGTTTCAACTGAGGTAGTAGATAGGTCCAGTATACTACTGTTTCAACTGAGGTAGTAGATAGGTCCAGTATTCTACTGTTTCAACTGAGGTAGTAGATAGGTCCAGTATTCTACTGTTTCAACTGAGGTAGTACTACTGTCTAAACTGAGGTAGTAGATAGGTCCAGTATACTACTGTTTCAACTGAGGTAGTAGATAGGTCCAGTATACTACTGTTTCAACTGAGGTAGTACTACTGTCTAAACTGAGGTAGTAGATAGGTCCAGTATACTACTGTTTCAACTGAGGTAGTAGATAGGTCCAGTATACTACTGTTTCAACTGAGGTAGTACTACTGTCTAAACTGAGGTAGTAGATAGGTCCAGTATACTACTGTTTCAACTGAGGTAGTACTACTGTCTAAACTGAGGTAGTAGATAGGTCCAGTATACTACTGTCTCAACTGAGGTAGTAGATAGTTCCAGTATACTACTGTCTCAACTGAGGTAGTACTGCTGTCTAAACTGAAGTAGTAGATAGTTCCAGTATACTACTGTCTAAACTGAGGTAGAATGTTTAGGTCAATCAAAGCTCCCTGTAATGTTTCAGTATACTGCTGTCTAAAAGCTCCCTGTAATGTTTCAGTATACTGCTGTCTAAAAGCTCCCTGTAATGTTTCAGTATACTGCTGTCTAAAAGCTCCCTGTAATGTTTCCAGTTGATACGTACCAGCTGGTGTTAGAGAGGAGGGCAGGGGGGGGGGATGTGAGGGGAGGCTGGGTAACTGCACCGCCTGGGGCTCGGTGCTGCTTCGTCCTGATGGAGCTGTGGTGTTAGAGAGGAGGGCAGGGGGATGTGAGGGGAGGCTGGGTAGCTGCACCGCCTGGGGCTCGGTGCTGCTTCGTCCTGATGGAGCTGTGGTGTTAGAGAGGAGGGCAGGGGGAATGTGAGGGGAGGCTGGGTAACTGCACCGCCTGGGGCTCGGTGCTGCTTCGTCCTGATGGAGCTGTGGTGTTAGAGAGGAGGGCAGGGGGGATGTGAGGGGAGGCTGGGTAACTGCACCCCCTTTGGCTCGGTGCTGCTTCGTCCTGATGGAGCTGTGGTGTTAGAGAGGAGGGCAGGGGGATGTGAGGGAGGCTGGGTAACTGCACCGCCTGGGGCTCGGTGCTGCTTCGTCCTGATGGAGCTGTGGTGTTAGAGAGGAGGGCAGGGGGATGTGAGGGAGGCTGGGTAACTGCACCGCCTGGGGCTCGGTGCTGCTTCGTCCTGATGGAGCTGTGGTGTTAGAGAGGAGGGCAGGGGGATGTGAGGGGAGGCTGGGTAACTGCACCGCCTGGGGCTCGGTGCTGCTTCGTCCTGATGGAGCTGTGGTGTTAGAGAGGGGGATGTGAGGGCAGGCTGGGTAACTGCACCGCCTGGGGCTCGGTGCTGCTTCGTCCCTGATGGAGCTGTGGTGCACCGTTAACTGTCCAGTTTATATACATACACACACACACACACACACACACACACACACACACACACACACACACACAGCCACATACACAGAGCCACACACAGCCACACACACACACACACAGCCACTCATATCTCCCTCCTTACATAGATAGTGATCAGCGGTCTGAATCTGTTGGCTGCATTCTCCCCTGGCTGAGTACGGCCTGTTATAACTCTGGCTGAGTACGGCCTGTTAGTTACAGTGAGGGCTGTTATATCTCTGGCTGAGTACGGCCTGTTAGTTACAGTGAGGCTGTTATATCTCTGGCTGAGTAATGCCTGTTAGTTACAGTGAGGGCTGTTATATCTCTGGCTGAGTACGGCCTGTTATATCTCTGGCTGAGTAATGCCTGTTAGTTACAGTGAGGGCTGTTATATCCCTGGCTGAGTACGGCCTGTTAGTTACAGTGAGGCTGTTATATCACAGGACCTGACACAGGCTGTACTGTCTACTACATCACCCAGAGTAAACACAGGACCTGACACAGGCTGTACTGACTATCACCCAGAATAAACACAGGACCTGACAGGCTGTACTGTCTATCACCCAGAGTAAACACAGGACCTGACAGTCTGTACTGTCTATCACCCAGAGTAAACACAGGACCTGACAGGCTGTACTGTCTATCACCCAGAGTAAACACAGGACCTGACAGTCTGTACTGTCTATCACCCACAGGACCTGACAGGCTGTACTGTCTATCACCCAGAGTAAACACAGGACCTGACAGTCTGTACTGTCTATCACCCACAGGACCTGACAGGCTGTACTGTCTATCACCCAGAGTAAACACAGGACCTGACAGTCTGTACTGTCTATCACCCAGAGTAAACACAGGACCTGACAGTCTGTACTGTCTATCACCCAGAGTAAACACAGGACCTGACAGTCTGTACTGTCTATCACCCAGAGTAAACACAGGACCTGACAGTCTGTACTGTCTATCACCCAGAGTAAACACAGGACCTGACAGTCTGTACTGTCTATCACCCAGAGTAAACACAGGACCTGACACAGGCTGTACTGACTATCACCCAGAATAAACACAGGACCTGACAGACTGTACTGACTATCACCCAGAGTAAACACAGGACCTGACAGTCTGTACTGTCTATCACCCAGAGTAAACACAGGACCTGACACAGGCTGTACTGACTATCACCCAGAATAAACACAGGACCTGACAGACTGTACTGTCTATCACCCAGAGTAAACACATGACCTGACAGGCTGTACTGTCTATCACCCACAGTAAACAGAGAGCATGACATCACGTCAGCAGAGCAGGCCTGAGCACCACACCTTCACCCTGGGCTGGGTCTGCCAGGTTCAAATACTATTTGAAATGAGTTACAATACGTTAAATGTGCTTCATTGAGCTTGCCTGGCTTAATGAGCCAATAGAGACGTCCCAAAACTGCAGACTCCCATCGATATGGCACTCTGGGCAGGCTAGATCAAACCATAAAACTATTTAAAAAGATTTCAAGTAGTTTCTGAACCCAAGTCTGTCATACACCCTGGGATGGGCCAGCCGGTCCTTCAGCCAGCCTGCCTGCCAGCCAGCCAGCCAGCCTGTCATTAATCTACTGGAGAGTGTTTCAACATGTCTGACTGAGTACACAACGAAGACAGTCAATAACACCAGAGAGCAGCCTGGGGAAGATCAGGGTTTGTCAACTATTGTAGTGAAACCAGCAGCATTGTCTGGGGTGTAGAGTGACTGACAATACTGTGTTTACATCTGGGGTGTAGAGTGACCTGTGTCTGGGGTGTAGAGTGACTGACAATACTGTGTTTACGTCTGTGGTGTAGAGTGACCTGTGTCTGGGGTGTAGAGTGACTGACAATACTGTGTTTACATCTGGGGTGTAGAGTGACCTGTGTCTGGGGTGTAGAGTGACCTGTGTCTGGGGTGTAGAGTGACCTGTGTCTGTGGTGTAGAGTGACCTGTGTCTGGGGTGTAGAGTGACCTACTGTGTTTACATCTGGGGTGTAGAGTGACCTGTGTCTGGGGTGTAGAGTGACCTGTGTCTGGGGTGTAGAGTGACCGACAATACTGTGTTTACATCTGAGGTGTAGAGTGACCTGTGTCTGGGGTGTAGAGTGACCTGTGTCTGGGGTGTAGAGTGACCAATACTGTGTTTACATCTGGGGTGTAGAGTGACTGACAATACTGTGTTTACATCTGGGGTGTAGAGTGACCGACAATACTGTGTTTACATCTGGGGTGTAGAGTGACCTGTGACTGAATACTGTGTTTACATCTGGGGTGTAGAGTGACTGACAATACTGTGTTTACATCTGGGGTGTAGAGTGACCGACAATACTGTGTTTACATCTGGGGTGTAGAGTGACCTGTGTCTGGGGTGTAGAGTGACTGACAATACTGTTTTTACATCTGGGGTGTAGAGTGACCGACAATACTGTGTTTACATCTGGGGTGTAGAGTGACCGACAATACTGTGTTTACATCTGGGGTGTAGAGTGACCTGTGTCTGGGGTGTAGAGTGACTGACAATACTGTGTTTACATCTGGGGTGTAGAGTGCCTGACAATACTGTGTTTACATCTGGGGTGTAGAGTGACCGACAATACTGTGTTTACATCTGGGGTGTAGAGTGACTGACAATACTGTGTTTACATCTGGGGTGTAGAGTGACCTGTGTCTGGGGTGTAGAGTGACCGACAATACTGTGTTTACATCTGGGGTGTAGAGTGACCTGTGTCTGGGGTGTAGAGTGACCGACAATACTGTGTTTACATCTGGGGTGTAGAGTGACTGACAATACTGTGTTTACATCTGGGGTGTAGAGTGACCAGTGTCTGGGGTGTAGAGTGACCTGTGTCTGGGGTGTAGAGTGACCGACAATACTGTGTTTACATCTGGGGTGTAGAGTGACCTGTGTCTGGGGTGTAGAGTGACCGACAATACTGTGTTTACATCTGGGGTGTAGAGTGACCGACAATACTGTGTTTACATCTGGGGTGTAGAGTGACCTGTGTCTGGGGTGTAGAGTGACCGACAATACTGTGTTTACATCTGGGGTGTAGAGTGACCGACAATACTGTGTTTACATCTGGGGTGTAGAGTGACCTGTGTCTGGGGTGTAGAGTGACCGACAATACTGTGTTTACATCTGGGGTGTAGAGTGACCTGTGTCTGGGTGTAGAGTGACCTGTGTCTGGGGTGTAGAGTGATCGACAATACTGTGTTTACATCTGGGGTGTAGAGTGACCTGTGTCTGGGGTGTAGAGTGACCTGTGTCTGGGGTGTAGAGTGACCTGTGTCTGGGGTGTAGAGTGACCTGTGTCTGGGGTGTAGAGTGACCTGTGTCTGGGGTGTAGAGTGACCTGTGTCTGGGGTGTAGAGTGACCGACAATACTGTGTTTACATCTGGGGTGTAGAGTGACCTGTGTCTGGGGTGTAGAGTGACCGACAATACTGTGTTTACATCTGAAGTGTAGAGTGGCCTGTGTCTGGGGTGTAGAGTGACCAACAATACTGTGTTTACATCTGGGGTGTAGAGTGACCTGTGTCTGGGGTGTAGAGTAGCCTGTGTCTGGGGTGTAGAGTGACCTGTGTCTGGGGTGTAGAGTGACCTGTGTCTGGGGTGTAGAGTGACCGACAATACTGTGTTTACATCTGGGGTGTAGAGTGACCTGTGTCTGGGGTGTAGAGTGACCTGTGTCTGGGGTGTAGAGTGGCCTGTGTCTGGGGTGTAGAGTGGCCTGTGTCTGGGGTGAAAGGTGACCGACAATACTGTGTTTACATCTGGGGTGTAGAGTGACCTGTGTCTGGTGTGTAGAGTGACCGACAATACTGTGTTTACATCTGAGGTGTAGAGTGACCTGTGTCCGGGGTGTAGAGTGGCCTGTGTCTGGGGTGTAGAGTGGCCTGTGTCTGGGGTGAAAGGTGACCGACAATACTGTGTTTACATCTGGGGTGTAGAGTGACCTGTGTCTGGGGTGAAAGGTGACCGACAATACTGTGTTTACATCTGGGGTGTAGAGTGACCTGTGTCTCTTCTACTGGCTAAATAACTCTTCTAAATAACTCTTCTATGGGCTAAATAACTCTTCTAAATAACTCTTCTACGGGCTAAATAACTCTTCTAAATAACTCTTCCACTGGCTAAATCTGACACGGGATTCCAGATAGCAAAACCTGAGAGTCATTCAACAGCTCTCCCTTCGTCAGTCTTACTGAGCTACATGAGGCATTCAACAGCTCTCCTTCGTCAGTCTTACTGAGCTACAAGAGGTATTCAACAGCTCTCCCTTCGTCAGTCTTACTGAGCTACATGAGTCATTCAACAGCTCTCCCTTCGTCAGTCTTACTGAGCTACATGAGTCATTCAACAGCTCTCCTTCGTCAGTCTTACTGAGCTACATGAGTCATTCAACAGCTCTCCCTTCGTCAGTCTTACTGAGCTACATGAGTCATTCAACAGCTCTCCCTTCGTCAGTCTTACTGAGCTACATGAGTCATTCAACAGCTCTCCCTTCGTCAGTCTTACTGAGCTACATGAGTCATTCAACAGCTCTCCCTTCGTCAGTCTTACTGAGCTACATGAGTCATTCAACAGCTCTCCCTTCGTCAGTCTTACTGAGCTACATGAGTCATTCAACAGCTCTCCCTTCGTCAGTCCTTACTGAGCTACATGAGTCATTCAACAGCTCTCCCTTCGTCAGTCTTACTGAGCTACATGAGTCATTCAACAGCTCTCCTTCATCAGTCTTACTGAGCTACATGAGTCATTCAACAGCTCTCCCTTCGTCAGTCTTACTGAGCTACATGAGTCATTCAACAGCTCAACATCACTTCGTCAGTCTTACTGAGCTACATGAGTCATTCAACAGCTCTCACTTCGTCAGTCTTACTGAGCTACATGAGTCATTCAACAGCTCTCCTTTCGAGTCAGTCTCCTTACTCTTACTGAGCTACATGAGTCATTCCAACAGCTCTCCCTTCGTCAGTCTTACTGAGCTACATGAGTCATTCAACAGCTCTCCCTTCGACAGTCTCACTGAGCTACATGAGTCATTCAACAGCTCTCCTGCTTCGGAGGAGAAAGAAGATCAGTCTTATCTGAGCTATCATTGCTGTCATTCTTAACAGCTCTCCCCTTCGTCAGTCTTACTGAGCTACATGAGTCATTCAACAGCTCTCCCAGCATACCTGGTCAGTCTTACTGAGCTACATGTTAGTCATTCAACAGCTCTCCCTTAATCTAGCATAAACAGTCTTACTGAGCTACATGAGTCATTCAACAGCTCTCCCAGCATTCGTACCAGTCTCACTGAGCTAACCTATCAGTCATTCATATCAGCTCTCCCTTCCAGGAGGGAGTCTCCTAATCTGTACTCATGAGTCATTCAACACATGAGTCATGACACTGCTTTGAAACGGAGGAGAAAGAAGATAATTCTCTTCCTCTCCCTGCTGTATCACATTTAGCATACCTGTTTATCATTGCTGGAGGGCAGACTCTTATTGAATAATAACACATTACTGCATATCCAGCATACCTGGTACCTGACTCCAGGAGGGCAGACTCCTAATCTAGAACTCAGTGTTACTCTGCATATCCAGCATACCTGGTACCTGACTCCAGGAGGGCAGACTCCTAATCTAGAATAACCTACTCAGTGTTACTCTGCATATCCAGCATACCTGGTACCAGTCCAGGAGGGGAGACTCCTAATCTAGAATAACCTACTCAGTGTTACTCTGCATATCCAGCATACCTGGTACCTGACTCCAGGAGGGCAGACTCCTAATCTAGCATAAACTACTCAGTGTTACTCTGCATATCCAGCATACCAGTTACCTGACTCAGGAGGGCAGACTCCTAATCTAGAATAAACTACCAGTGTTACTCTGCATAGCCAGCATACCTGGTACCCAGTCCAGGAGGGCAGACTCCTAATCTAGAATAACCTACTCAGTGTTATTCTGCATATCCAGCATACCTGGTACCTGTCCAGGAGGGGAGACTCCTGATCTAGAATAACCTCAGTGTTACTCAGCATCACATCTGTGATGGGGAGCAGACTCCTAATCTAGCATAAACACCATGCGGTACCTAGTCCTCCCAGTCACACAGGGATCATAGCTCTAGAGCTTTTTAAGTCCTCAGTATTACTCTGCCCTGGTACCTGACTGATCCTAATCTATCTGAGAACTAGCACCTAAATCTAGAATAAACTCTCTGTCTCCCAGCATACCTGGTTTAGTCCAGGAGGGAGACTCTAATATTTGGTTACTCTGCATATGTCCCCTCCAGCTCTAATCTAGCATAAACTACTCAGTTTACTTGTTCTCAGATATACCTGACTCTGGAGGAGGGAGACTCTAATCTAGAATAACCTACTCAGGCATAGCCACATGTGACACGTCCATCCATCTGAGACGGAGACTGGAGGGGTGACCATTCCCCAAACCAGGCCCCCTGTCCTTAATGATGGACCATTCCCCAAACCAGGCCCCCTCAGTCCTTATCCAATGATGGACCATTCCCAAACCAGGCCCCCATCCTTAATGATGGACCATTCTGAGAAACCAGGCCCCCATCCTTAATGATGGACCATTCCCCAAACCAGGCCTGACCCCCGTCCCACGATGGACCATTCCCCAAACCAGGCCCCCATCCTTAATGATGGACCATTCCCCAAACCAGGCCTGTGTCCTTAATGATGGACCATTCCCCAAACCAGGCCTGTGTCCTTAATGATGGACCATTCCCCAAACCAGGCCTGTGTCCTTAATGATGGACCATTCCCCAAACCAGGCCTGTGTCCTTAATGATGGACCATTCCCCAAACCAGGCCCCCCGTCCTTAATGATGGACCATTCCCCAAACCAGGCCTGTGTCCTTAATGATGGACCATTCCCCAAACCAGGCCTCCATCCTTAATGATGGACCATTCCCCAAACCAGGCCTGTGTCCTTAATGATGGACCATTCCCAAACCAGGCCGGTGTCCTTAATGATGGACCATTCCCCAAACCAGGCCTCCATCCTTAATGATGGACCATTCCCAAACCAGGCCTGTGTCCTTAATGATGGACCATTCCCCAAACCAGGCCTCCATCCTTAATGATGGACCATTCCCCAAACCAGGCCTGTGTCCTTAATGATGGACCATTCCCCAAACCAGGCCTCCATCCTTAATGATGGACCATTCCCAAACCAGGCCTGTGTCCTTAATGATGGACCATTCCCAAACCAGGCCTGTGTTCTTAATGATGGACCATTCCCCAAACCAGGTCTGTGTTCTTAATGATGGACCATTCCCCAAACCAGGCCTGTGTCCTTAATGATGGACCATTCCCCAAACCAGGCCTGTGTCCTTAATGATGGACCATTCCCCAAACCAGGCCTGTGTTCTTAATGATGGACCATTCCCCAAACCAGGCCTGTGTTCTTAATGATGGACCATTCCCCAAACCAGGCCTGTGTTCTTAATGATGGACCATTCCCCAAACCAGGCCTGTCTCCTTAATGATGGACCATTCCCCAAACCAGGCCTGTCTCCTTAATGATTGACCATTCCCCAAACCAGGCCTGTGTCCTTAATGATTGACCATTCCCCAAACCAGGCCTGTGTCCTTAATGATGGACCATTCCCCAAACCAGGCCTGTGTCCTTAATGATGGACCATTCCCCAAACCAGGCCTCCATCCTTAATGATGGACCATTCCCCAAACCAGGCCTGTGTCCTTAATGATGGACCATTCCCCAAACCAGGCCTCCATCCTTAATGATGGACCATTCCCCAAACCAGGCCTCCATCCTTAATGATGGACCATTCCCCAAACCAGGCCTGTGTCCTTAATGATGGACCATTCCCCAAACCAGGCCTCCATCCTTAATGATGGACCATTCCCCAAACCAGGCCTGTGTCCTTAATGATGGACCATTCCCCAAACCAGGCATGTGTCCTTAATGATGGACCATTCCCCAAACCAGGCCTCCATCCTTAATGATGGACCATTCCCCAAACCAGGCATGTGTCCTTAATGATGGACCATTCCCCAAACCAGGCCTGTGTTCTTAATGATGGACCATTCCCCAAACCAGGTCTGTGTTCTTAATGATGGACCATTCCCAAACCAGGCCTGTGTCCTTAATGATGGACCATTCCCCAAACCAGGCCTGTGTCCTTAATGATGGACCATTCCCCAAACCAGGCCTGTGTTCTTAATGATGGACCATTCCCCAAACCAGGCCTGTGTTCTTAATGATGGACCATTCCCCAAACCAGGCCTGTGTCCTTAATGATGGACCATTCCCCAAACCAGGCCTGTGTCCTTAATGATGGACCATTCCCCAAACCAGGCCTGTGTCCTTAATGATGGACCATTCCCCAAACCAGGCCTGTGTTCTTAATGATGGACCATTCCCCAAACCAGGCCTCCATCCTTAATGATGGACCATTCCCCAAACCAGGCCTGTCTCCTTAATGATGGACCATTCCCCAAACCAGGCCTGTCTCCTTAATGATGGACCCTTCCCCAAACCAGGCCTCCATCCTTAATGATGGACCATTCCCCAAACCAGGCCTCCATCCTTAATGATGGACCATTCCCCAAACCAGGCCTCCATCCTTAATGATGGACCATTCCCCAAACCAGGTCTGTGTCCTTAATGAGGGACCATTCCCCAAACCAGGTCTGTCTCCTTAATGAGGGACCATTCCCCAAACCAGGCCTGTCTCCTTAATGATGGACCATTCCCCAAACCAGGCCTCCATCCTTAATGATGGACCATTCCCCAAACCAGGCCTGTCTCCTTAATGATGGACCATTCCCCAAACCAGGCCTGTCTCCTTAATGATGGACCATTCCCCAAACCAGGCCTCCATCCTTGATGATGGACCATTCCCAAACCAGGCCTGTCTCCTTAATGATGGACCATTCCCCATACCAGGCCTCCATCCTTAATGATGGACCATTCCCCATACCAGGCCTCCATCCTTAATGATGGACCATTCCCCCAAACCAGGCCTCCGTCCTTAATGATGGACCATTCCCCAAACCAGGCCTCCATCCTTAATGATGGACCATTCCCCAAACCAGGCCTGTGTCCTTAATGATGGACCATTCCCCAAACCAGGCCTGTGTCCTTAATGATGGACCATTCCCCAAACCAGGCCTGTGTTCTTAATGATGGACCATTCCCCAAACCAGGCCTCCGTCCTTAATGATGGACCATTCCCCAAACCAGGCCTCCATCCTGATGATGGACCATTCCCCAAACCAGGCCTGTCTCCTTAATGATGGACCATTCCCCAAACCAGGCCTGTCTCCTTGATGATGGACCATTCCCCAAACCAGGCCTGTCTCCTTAATGATGGACCATTCCCCAAACGAGGCCTCCATCCTTGATGATGGACCATTCCCCAAACCAGGCCTGTCTCCTTAATGATGGACCATTCCCCATACCAGGCCTCCATCCTTAATGATGGACCATTCCCCAAACCAGGCCTGTGTCCTTAATGATGGACCATTCCCCAAACCAGGCCTGTGTTCTTAATGATGGACCATTCCCCAAACCAGGTCTGTGTTCTTAATGATGGACCATTCCCCAAACCAGGCCTGTGTCCTTAATGATGGACCATTCCCCAAACCAGGCCTGTCTCCTTAATGATGGACCATTCCCCAAACCAGGCCTCCATCCTGATGATGGACCATTCCCCAAACCAGGCCTGTCTCCTTAATGATGGACCATTCCCCAAACCAGGCCTGTGTCCTTAATGATGGACCATTCCCCAAACCAGGCCTCCATCCTTGATGATGGACCATTCCCCAAACCAGGCCTGTCTCCTTAATGATGGACCATTCCCCAAACCAGGCCTGTCTCCTTGATGATGGACCATTCCCCAAACCAGGCCTGTCTCCTTAATGATGGACCATTCCCCAAACGAGGCCTCCATCCTTGATGATGGACCATTCCCCAAACCAGTTCTGTCTCCTTAATGATGGACCATTCCCCATACCAGGCCTCCATCCTTAATGATGGACCATTCCCCAAACCAGGCCTCCATCCTTGATGATGGACCATTCCCCAAACCAGGCCTGTCTCCTTAATGATGGACCATTCCCCAAACCAGGCCTCCATCCTTAATGATGGACCATTCCCCAAACCAGGCCTCCATCCTTGATGATGGACCATTCCCCAAACCAGGCCTGTCTCCTTAATGATGGACCATTCCCCAAACCAGGCCTGTCTCCTTGATGATGGACCATTCCCCAAACCAGGCCTGTCTCCTTAATGATGGACCATTCCCCAAACCAGGCCTCCATCCTTGATGATGGACCATTCCCCAAACCAGTTCTGTCTCCTTAATGATGGACCATTCCCCATACCAGGCCTCCATCCTTAATGATGGACCATTCCCCAAACCAGGCCTGTGTCCTTAATGATGGACCATTCCCCAAACCAGGCCTGTGTTCTTAATGATGGACCATTCCCCAAACCAGGTCTGTGTTCTTAATGATGGACCATTCCCCAAACCAGGCCTGTGTCCTTAATGATGGACCATTCCCCAAACCAGGCCTGTCTCCTTAATGATGGACCATTCCCCAAACCAGGCCTGTCTCCTTAATGATGGACCATTCCCCAAACCAGGCCTCCATCCTTGATGATGGACCATTCCCCAAACCAGGCCTGTCTCCTTAATGATGGACCATTCCCCAAACCAGGCCTCCATCCTTAATGATGGACCATTCCCCAAACCAGGCCTCCATCCTTAATGATGGACCATTCCCCAAACCAGGCCTGTCTCCTTAATGATGGACCATTCCCCAAACCAGGCCTGTCTCCTTAATGATGGACCATTCCCCAAACCAGGCCTCCATCCTTAATGATGGACCATTCCCCAAACCAGGCCTCCATCCTTAATGATGGACCATTCCCCAAACCAGGCCTGTCTCCTTAATGATGGACCATTCCCCAAACCAGGCCTCCATCCTTAATGATGGACCATTCCCCAAACCAGGCCTGTCTCCTTAATGATGGACCATTCCCCAAACCAGGCCTCCATCCTTGATGATGGACCATTCCCAAACCAGGCCTCCATCCTTAATGATGGACCATTCCCCAAACCAGGCATGTGTCCTTAATGATGGACCATTCCCCAAACCAGGTGCAGTATTGATATGCAGGAATCCCCAGTGGGAGACAGACCACAGTAGTGGAGAGATGTGACAGTATTGATACGCAGGAATCGGAGGGAGACAGACCACAGTAGTGGAGAGAGATGTGCAGTATTGATATGCAGGAATCGGAGGGAGACAGACCACAGTAGTGGAGAGATGTGCAGTATTGATATGCAGGAATCGGAGGGAGCCAGACCACAGTAGTGGAGAGATGTGCAGTGATATGAGGAATCAGTGGGAGCCAGAGCACAGTAGTGGAGAGAGATGTGCAGTATTGATGCAGGAATCAGTGGGAGCCAGAGCACAGTAGTGGAGAGAGATGTGCAGTATTGATATGCAGGAATCAGTGGGAGCCAGAGCACAGTAGTGGAGAGAGATGTGCAGTATTGATATGCAGGAATCGGAGGAGACAGAGCACAGTAGTGGAGAGAGATGTGCAGTATTGATATGCAGGAATCGGAGGGAGACAGAGCACAGTAGTGGAGAGAGATGTGCAGTATTGAAGTGACCAGTGACCCCCAGGTTTCTGTAACCCCTGGTTTCTGTTAACCCCTGGTTTCTGTTAACCCCTGGTTTCTGTTAACCCCTGGTTTATGTTAACCCCTGGTTTCTGTTAACCCCTGGTTTCTGTTAACCCCTGGTTTCTGGTAACCCCTGGTAACCCCTGGTTTCTGATAACCCCTGGTTTCTGTTAACCCCTGGTTTCTGTTAACCCCTGGTTTCTGGTAACCCCTGTTAACCCCTGGTTTCTGTTAACCCCTGGTTTCTGGTAACCCCCCTGGTAACCCCTGGTTTCTGTTAACCCCTGGTTTCTGTTAACCCCTGGTTTCTGTTAACCCCTGGTTTCTGGTAACCCCTGGTAACCCCTGGTTTCTGATAACCCCTGGTTTCTGTTAACCCCTGGTTTCTGGTAACCCCTGTTAACCCCTGGTTTCTGTTAACCCCTGGTTTCTGGTAACCCCTGGTAACCCCTGGTTTCTGTTAACCCCTGGTTTCTGTTAACCCCTGGTTTCTGTTAACCCCTGGTTTCCGGTAACCCCTGGTAACCCCTGGTTTCTGATAACCCCTGGTTTCTGTTAACCCCTGGTTTCTGTTAACCCCTGGTTTCTGGTAACCCCTGTTAACCCCTGGTTTCTGGTAACACCTGGTTTCTGTTAACCCTGGTAACCCCTGGTTTCTGGTAACCCCTGGTAACCCCTGGTTTCTGGTAACCCCTGGTAACCTTTGGTTTCTGGTAACCCCTGGTAACCTTTGGTTTCTGGTAACCCCTGGTAACCCCTGGTTTCTGGTAACCCCTGGTTTCTGGTAACCCTGGTAACCCCTGGTTTCTGATAGCCCCTGGTTTCTGATAACCCCTGGTCTCTGGTAACCCCTGGTTTCTGGTAACCCCTGGTAACCCCTGGTCTCTGGTAACCCCTGGTTTCTGGTAACCCCCTGGTATCCTCTGGTTTCTGTTAACCCCTGGTTTCTGGTAACCCTGGTTTCTGATAACATCTGGTTTCCCAGTACTCTACACTGTGTGGTTAAGGTAGCTTGGTTTCCCCAGTACTCTATACTGTGTGGTTAAGGTAGCCTGGTTTCCCCAGTACTCTACACTGCGTGGTTAAGGTAGCCTAGTTTCCCCAGTACTCTATACTGTGTGGTTAAGGTAGCCTGGTTTCCCCAGTACTCTACACTGTGTGGTTAAGGTAGCCTGGTTTCCAGTGTAGTAGACCTTACAGTGAAATGCTGAATACAACAGGTGTAGTAGACCTCACAGTGAAATGATGAATACAACAGGTGTAGTAGACCTTACAGTGAAATGCTGAATACAACAGGTGTAGTAGACCTCACAGTGAAATGATGAATACAACAGGTGTAGTAGACCTTACAGTGAAATGCTGAATACAACAGGTGTAGTAGACCTCACAGTGAAATGCTGAATACAACAGGTGTAGTAGACCTCACAGTGAAATGCTGAATATAACAGGTGTAGTAGACCTCACAGTGAAATGCTGAATATAACAGGTGTAGTAGACCTTACAGTGAAATGCTGAATACAACAGGTGTAGTAGACCTCACAGTGAAATGCTGAATACAACAGGTGTAGTAGACCTCACAGTGAAATGCTGAATACAACAGGTGTAGTAGACCTCACAGTGAAATGTTTACTTACGAGCCCTTAACCAACAATGCAGTTTAAAAATACGAATAAGAAATAAAAGTAACAAGTAATTAAAGAGCAGCAGTAAAATAACAATAGTGAGGTTATATACAGGGGGTACCGGTATAGAGTCAGTGTGGAGGCTATATACAGGGTATTACGGTACAGAGTCAATGTGGAGACTATATACAGGGGGTACCGGTACAGAGTCAATGTGGAGGCTATATACAGGGGGTACCGGTACAGAGTCAATGTGGAGACTATATACAGGGGGTACTGGTACAGAGTCAATGTGGAGGCTATATACAGGGGGTACCGGTACAGAGTCAATGTGGAGACTATATACAGGGGGTACCGGTACAGAGTCAATGTGGAGGCTATATACAGGGGTACCGGTACAGAGTCAATGTGGAGGCTATATACAGGGGGTACCGGTACAGAGTCAATGTGGAGGCTATATACAGGGGGTACCGGTACAGAGTTGATGTGGAGGTTATATACAGGGTATTACGGTACAGAGTCAAAGTGGAGGCTATATACAGGGTATTACGGTACAGAGTCAATGTTGAGGCTATATACAGGGTATTACGGTACAGAGTCAATGTGGAGACTATATACAGGGTATTACGGTACAGAGTCAATGTGGAGGCTATATACAGGGGGTACCGGTACAGAGTCAATGTGGAGGCTATATACAGGGTATTACGGTACAGAGTCAATGTGGAGGCTATATACAGGGTATTACGGTACAGAGTCAATGTGGAGGCTATATACAGGGGTACTGGTACAGAGTCAATGTGGAAGCTATATACAGGGTATTACGGTACAGAGTCAATGTGGAGGCTATATACAGGGGGTACCGGTACAGAGTCAATGTGGAGGCTATATACAGGGTATTACGGTACAGAGTCAATGTGGAGGCTATATACAGGGGGTACCGGTACAGAGTCAATGTGGAGGCTATATACAGGGTATTACGGTACAGAGTCACTGGAGGCTATATACAGGGTGTTACGGTACAGAGTCAATGTGGAGGCTATATACAGGGTGTTACGGTACAGAGTCAATGTGGAGGCTATATACAGGGTGTTACGGTACAGAGTCAATGTGGAGGCTATATACAGGGTATTACGGTACAGAGTCAATGTGGAGGCTATATACAGGGGTACCAGTACAGAGTCAATGTGGAGGCTATATACAGGGGTACTGGTACAGAGTCAATGTCAACTTTAGAGAGAGAGAGAGAGAGAGAGAGAGAGAGAGAGAGAGAGAGAGAGAGAGCATTCTTAGCTGGATCAGGGGAGTACCCTACGTTAGAATAGAGTGGCCCAGTTCCAGGGGAGTACCCTACGTTAGAATAGAGTGGCCCAGTTCCAGGGAGTACCCTACGTTAGAATAGAGTGGCCCAGTTCCAGGGGAGTACCCTACGTTAGAATAGAGTGGCCCAGTTCCAGGGGAGTACCCTACGTTAGAATAGAGTGGCCCAGTTCCAGGGAGTACCCTACGTTAGAATAGAGTGGCCCAGTTCCAGGGGAGTACCCTACGTTAGAATAGAGTGGCCCAGTTCCAGGGGAGTACCCTACGTTAGAATAGAGTGGCCCAGTTCCCCGACTGGGTAGAAATTTCAATGGTGTGAAATGGAGCAAACTCCTCCCACCCGGGGCACCGGGCCATACACAACAAACTGTCTGACAGGCAGAGAGGCGGACCTGGTGTGGGGCGGACCTGGTGTGGGCGGGCCTGGTGTGGGCAGGACTGGTGTGGGCGGGCCGTAGCGTGTGCTCGTCGCTGCAGTGTGTGAAAGCAGTAGTTGGTCGTTGCAGTGGTACGGTTTGGAAGGAGGTCGACCAGCAGAGACTCACTGAGGAATACTGAGGACAATGATCCCAGGATACACTACTACAGAGGACATACTGCATACACTATGGTGAGTGGACACACACACACTGAACACACACACACACTGAACACACACTCACAGAACACACACACACAGAACACACACACACACACACACACACACACACACACTGAACTCACACTCACAGAACACAGAACACAGAACACACACACACTGAACACACACTCACAGAACACACGAACACACACACACAGAACACACACACACACACACACACACACACTCACAGAACTCTCACACTCACAGAACACAGAACACACACACACACTGAACTCACACTCACAGAACACAGAACACACACACACACTGAACACACACACACTGAACACACACACACTGAACACACACATTGAGCTGCATGTAGTTTTGTCTGAGGAGGTGTTGCTGTGTGATGGCTTTACCTTACCGGTACGGGACAGGGTAGGACCGGACAGGGTGGGACGGGGTGGGACAGGACAAGGTAGGACAGGACAGGACAGGGTGGGACGGGACAGGGTAGGATGGGACAGGGTAGGACAGGACAGGGTGGGACACGGTAGGACATGACAGGGTAGGACAGGACAGATCATGTTAGATCATCCTACTGGGGAGAGGAGAGAGAGAGGATTGTTGAAGAGCCTGTGGGGAAATTCAGTCTGGATAAAATGTTGACTTTAAGGTTGAATAGGTGTTGTCACAAAGGGATGTTCCTCAAGGGCTTGAGGTGTGTGTGTCCTGAGGTGTGTGTGTGTGTGTTTCCTTGCTGTGTGTCCTGAGGTGTGTGTGTGTGTGTTTCCTTGCTGTGTGTCGTGAGGTGTGTGTATTTCCTTGCTGTGTGTCCTGAGGTGTGTGTGTGTGTGTGTTTCCTTGCTGTGTGTCCTGAGGTGTGTGTGTGTTTCCTTGCTGTGTGTGCTGTGATTGTGTGTGTTTCCTTGCTGTGTGTCCTGAGGTGTGTGTGTGTGTGTGTTTCCTTGCTGTGTGTCCTGAGGTGGTGTGTGTGTTTCCTTGCTGTGTGTCCTGAGGTGTGTGTGTGTTTCCTTGCTGTGTGTGCTGTGATTGTGTGTGTTTCCTTGCTGTGTGTCCTGAGGTGTGTGTGTGTGTGTGTTTCCTTGCTGTGTGTCCTGAGGTGTGTGTGTGTGTGTGTGTTTCCTTGCTGTGTGTCCTGAGGTGTGTGTGTGTTTCCTTGCTGTGTGTGCTGTGATTGTGTGTGTGTCCACGTGAATGTCGGTTTAAGCGCTGCCTGCTGCAGATGCGTGCCTCTCTGTGGGGTTGACTGGCTGTGCTGTTGGCCTTGGGGCAGACGGTTTGGGGCAGACGGTTTGGGGCAGACAGTCTCCTCAGTACTGATCCCCTTCCTCTCTGAGGTAACCGTAGTATGGACCTTACTGTGCTCACTGGGGAACTGAAGGGCTCTTTTGAAGGAGAGACGGGCTTAACCAGGGTGTGTGTGTGTGTTACCTCAAACATCCGAGGAAGGTCAGCCCTGTGGAGAGAGAGAAGGGAGAGAGAGAGGGAGAGAGAGAGGGAGAGAGAGAGAGAGAGAGAGAGAGAGAAGGGAGAGAGAGAGAGATGGCTGAGGGTTAGCAGGACAGTGGAGGAGGGAGGGAAGAGAGAGAGATGGCTGAGGGTTAGGGGGCAGGACAGTGGAGGAGGGAGGGAAGAGAGAGATGGCTGAGGGTTAGCATGACAGTGGAGGAGGGAGGGAAGAGAGAGAGATGGCTGAGGGTTAGGGGGCAGGACAGTGGAGGAGGGAGGAAGAGAGAGAGATGGCTGAGGGTTAGGTGGCAGGACAGTGGAGGAGGGAGGGAAGAGAGAGATGGCTGAGGGTTAGCAGGACAGTGGAGGAGGGAGGGAAGAGAGAGATGGCTGAGGTTAGCAGGACAGTGGAGGAGGGAGGGAAGAGAGCGAGATGGCTGAGGGTTAGGGGGCAGGACAGTGGAGGAGGGAGGGAAGAGAGATGGCTGAGGGTTAGGGGGCAGGACAGTGGAGGAGGGAGGGAAGAGAGAGATGGCTGAGGGTTAGCAGGACAGTGGAGGAGGGAGGAAGAGAGAGAGAGATGGCTGAGGGTTAGGGGGCAGGACAGTGGAGGAGGGAGGGAAGAGAGATGGCTGAGGGTTAGGGGCAGGACAGTGGAGGAGGGAGGGAAGAGAGAGAGATGGCTGAGGGTTAGGGGCAGGACAGTGGAGGAGGGAGGGAAGAGAGAGAGATGACTGAGGGTTAGCATGACAGTGGAGGAGGGAGGAAGAGAGATGGCTGAGGGTTAGGGGGCAGGACAGTGGAGGAGGGAGGGAAGAGAGAGAGATGGCTGAGGGTTAGGGGGCAGGACAGTGGAGGAGGGAGGGAAGAGAGAGAGATGGCTGAGGGTTAGGGGGCAGGACAGTGGAGGAGGGAGGAAGAGAGAGAGATGGCTGAGGGTTAGGGGCAGGACAGTGGAGGAGGGAGGGAAGAGAGAGAGATGACTGAGGGTTAGCAGGACAGTGGAGGAGGGAGGGAAGAGAGAGATGGCTGAGGGTTAGGGGGCAGGACAGTGGAGGAGGGAGGGAAGAGAGAGAGATGGCTGAGGGTTAGGGGGCAGGACAGTGGAGGAGGGAGGGAAGAGAGAGATGGCTGAGGGTTAGGGGGCAGGACAGTGGAGGAGGAGGAAGAGAGAGAGATGGCTGAGGGTTAGGGGGCAGGACAGTGGAGGAGGGAGGGAAGAGAGAGATGACTGAGGGTTAGCATGACAGTGGAGGAGGGAGGGAAGAGAGAGAGATGGCTGAGGGTTAGGGGCAGGACAGTGGAGGAGGGAGGGAAGAGAGAGAGATGACTGAGGGTTAGGTGGCAGGACAGTGGAGGAGGGAGGAAGAGAGATGGCTGAGGGTTAGGGGCAGGACAGTGGAGGAGGGAGGGAAGAGAGAGATGGCTGAGGGTTAGGGGGCAGGACAGTGGAGGAGGGAGGGAAGAGAGAGATGGCTGAGGGGTTTCTCTCTGGTCTCTCTCTGATATATCCTTGATATACTCTGTGTTCTATACATATCCTGCCTATTGGGGTCTGCTGGGGTCTCTCTCTGGTCTCTCTCTGGTCTCTCTCTCTGGTCTCTCTCTGGTCTCTCTCTCTGGTCTCTGGTCTCTCTCTCTGGTCTCTCTCTGGTCTCTCTGATATATCCTTGATATACTCTGTGTTCTATACATATCCCCCTATTGGGGTCTACTGGGGTCTCTCTCTGGTCTCTCTCTCTGGTCTCTGGTCTCTCTCTCTGGTCTCTCTCTCTGGTCTCTCTCTCTGGTCTCTGGTCTCTCTCTCTGGTCTCTCTCTCTGGTCTCTCTGATATATCCTTGATATACTCTGTGCTCTATACATATCCCCCTATTGGGGTCTGCTGGGGTAATTCTATCCATGCTGACACTCAGCGTTGAGATGTTTCTCTCTCTGGTCTCAGGATTTCTTTCTCTCCTGGTCTCTCTCTCTCCCCCAACCTCCCTCTCTCTGGTCTCTCTCTGGTCTCTCTCTCTCTCCCCCCAACCTCCCTCTCTCTGGTCGCTCTCTCTGTCCCCCAACCTCCCTCGCTCTCTGGTCTCTGGTCTCTCTCTCTCTCCCAACCTCCTCTCTGGTCTCTTTCTCTCCCCCAACCTCCCTCTCTCTGGTCTCGGGTCTCTTTTTATCTCTGGTCGCCTCCTCCCCAACCTCCCTCTCTCTGGTCTCTCTGTCCCCCAACCTCCCTCTCTCTGGTCTCTTTTTCTGGTCTCTCTCTCTCCCCCAACCTCTCTCTGGCCTCTGGTCTCTCTCTCTGGCCTCTGGTCTCTGGTCTCTCTGGTCTCTGGTCTCTCTCTCTGGTCTCTGGTCTCTCTCTGGTCTCTGGTCTCTCTCTCCTTCAACCTTCCTCTCTCTGGTCTCTCTCTCTGGTCTCTGGTCTCTCTCTCTCCCCCAACCTCCTCTCTCTCTGGTCTGTTCCTCTCAATTCAATTTAAGGGGCTTTATTGACATGGGAAACACATGTTTGCGTTGTAAAGTGAAATAAACAATAAAAAATGAACAGTAAACATTACACTTACAAAAGTTCCAAAAGAATAAAGACATTTCAAATGTCATATTATATATATATATACAGTGTTGTCTTGATGTGTAAATAGTTCAAGTACAAAAGGGAAAATAAATAAGCATAAATATGGGTTGTATTTACAATGATGTTTGTTCTTCACTGGTTGAACTTTTCTTGTGGCAACAGGTCACAAATCTTGCTGCTGTGATGTCACACTGTGGTATTTCACCCAGTAGATATGGGAGTTTATCAGAATTGTGGGTCTGTGTAATCCTGAGTGAAATATATGTGTCAGACTATGAGACGTCATAAAAAAATGGGTTTCTCATGAAAAAGTCTGTAGCGTCCAAACGGTTTGGTCTACAAACTAATACGGCCTACAAACTAATACAAACTAATACTACCTAATACTTCCTACAAACTAACACAAACTAATACTTCCTACAAACTAACACAAACTAAACTTCTACAAACTAATACTTCCTACAAACTAACACAAACTAATACTTCCTACAAACTAATACTTCCTACAAACTAATACTTCCTACAAACTAATACTTCCTACAAACTAATATGACCTACAAACTAATACTACCTAATACTTCCTACAAACTAATACAAACTAATACTACCTACAAACGAATACTACCTAATACTACCTACAAACTAATACTACCTACAAACTAATACTTCCAACAAACTAATACTTCCTACAAACTAATACAAACTAATACTTCCTACAAACTAATACTTCCTACAAACTAATACTTCCTACAAACTAATATGACCTACAAACTAATACTACCTAATACTTCCTACAAACTAATACAAACTAATACTACCTACAAACTAATACTACCTAATACTACCTACAAACTAATACTTCCTACAAACTAATACTTCCTACAAACTAATATGGCCTACAAACTAATACGGCCGCTCTATGGAAAGATGAGACCCTCACGAACCCCAAGGGACTCGCCTGAGGGCCGTACCATCCATATGCTGACATTGACTTTGCTATTTTTGTGTGTCGCTACGTTTCGCTGATAGCTAGTCAGCCAGCCAATAGAGAGAACATTGCATTGTGGGTTTTGTAGTCGACAGATTTTCCACAACGATTTTCACATTAATACCAACCTTATTATAATGGCAAAATGAAACATTTGTTCACCAAATATATTGTTCTCATTTATTAGTGTTATGTAATACTGTGAATTATAGGAATTAGGGTTTTGGGGTGGATTTCTCCTTTTTAAGTATTTCACTGTTTTCTGTGCATGGTACTAAATAGTAGGTTATCTCTGTGACCCTGTCTGTGCATGGTACTAAATAGTAGATTATCTCTGTGACTCTGTGCATGGTACTAAATAGTAGGTTATCTCTGTGACCCTGTCTGTGCATGGTACTAAATAGTAGATTATCTCTGTGACCCTGTCTGTGCATGGTACTAAATAGTAGATTATCTCTGTGACCCTGTCTGTGCATGGTACTAAATAGTAGGTTATCTCTGTGACCCTGTCTGTGCATGGTACTAAATAGTAGATTATCTCTAGACCCTGTCTGTGCATGGTACTAAATAGTAGATTATCTCTGTGACCCTGTCTGTGCATGGTACTAAATAGTAGATTATCTCTGACCCTCTGTCTGTGCATGGTACTAAATAGTAGATTATCTCGTGACCTGTCTGTGCATGGTACTAAATAGTAGGCTATTCCTGTGACCCTGTCTGTGCATGGTACTAAATAGTAGATTATCTCTGTGACCCTGTCTGCATGGTACTAAATAGTAGATAACCTCTAGACTGTAGTCTGTCTGACTCTCTAACCTTAGACTGTAGTCTGCTCTGACTTCCTCTAACCTCTAGACTGTAGTCTGTCTGACTCTAACCTCTAGACTGTAGTTTGCTTGGATTCTCTAACCTCTAGACTGTAGTCTGCTCTGACTCTCTAACCTCTAGACTGTAGTCTGCTCTGACTCTAACCTCAAAACTGTAGTCTGCTCTGACTCTCTAACCTCTAGACTGTAGTCTGCTCTGGACTCTCTAACCTCTAGACTGTAGTCTGTTCACTCTCTCTAACCTTTAGACTGTAGTCTGCTCTGACTCTAACCTCTAGATTGTAGTCTGCTCTGACTCTAACCTCTAGACTTCGGAAGTCTGCCTGACTCTAACCTCTAGACTGAAGTCTGCTCTGACTCTCTAACCTCTAGACTGTAGTCTGCTCTGACCCCCAACCTCTAGACTGAAGTCTGCCTGACTCAACCCCCAGACTGTAGTCTGCTGCGACTCCCAACCTCTAGATTGTAGTCTGCTCTGACTCTAAACTCAAAACTGTAGTCTGTCTGACTCTAACCTTCTAGACTGAAGTCTGTCTGACTCTCTAACC
>NW_024607617.1:0-31873 GCF_018296145.1 Oncorhynchus tshawytscha | reverse complement strand
CCAGTATATAGTCTGGTCTTTTTCTACATTACTCCAGTATATAGTCTGGTCTTTCTACATTACTCCAGTATATAGTCTGGTCTTTTCTACATTACTCCAGTATTTAGTCTGGTCTTTTCTACATTACTCCAGTATATAGTCTGGTCTTTTTCTACATTACTCCAGTATATAGTCTGGTCTTTTCTACATTACTCCAGTATATAGTCTGGTCTTTTCTACATTACTCCAGTATATAGTCTGGTCTTTTTTTCTACATTACTCCAGTATATAGTCTGGTCTTTTCTACATTACTCCAGTATATAGTCTGGTCTTTTCTACATTACTCCAGTATATAGTCTGGTCCTCCCCAGTATTTAGTCTGTCTTTTCTACATTACTCCAGTATATAGTCTGGTCCTCCCTGGTCTTCTTTACCTTCCTGGTCTTTTCTACATTACTCCAGTATATAGTCTGGTCCTCCCTGGTCTTTTCTACATTACTCCAGTATATAGTCTGGTCTTTTCTACATTACTCCAGTCTCCTCTGAACAGTTGATGTTGACATCTGTGTTACTGTAACTATGTGAAGAATTTATTTGGGCTGCATTTTCTGAAGCTGGTAACTCTAATGGGTCTTTCTATCCTGTGGTTTCTATCCTGTGGTGGTCCTCATGAGAGGACCTGTGGTGGTCCCCCTGGTCTTTTCTACATTACTCCAGTATATAGTCTGGTCCTCCCTGGTCTTTTCTACATTACTCCAGTATATAGTCTGGTCCTCCCTGGTCTTTTCTACATTACTCCAGTATATAGTCTGGTCCTCCCTGGTCTTTTCTACATTACTCCAGTATATAGTCTGGTCCTCCCTGGTCTTTTCTACATTACTCCAGTATATAGTCTGGTCTTTTCTACATTACTCCAGTATATAGTCTGGTCTTTTCTACATTACTCCAGTATATAGTCTGGTCTTTTCTACATTACTCCAGTATATAGTCTGGTCTTTTCTACATTACTCCAGTATATAGTCTGGTCCTCCCTGGTCTTTTCTACATTACTCCAGTATATAGTCTGGTCCTCCCTGGTCTTTTCTACATTACTCCAGTAAATAATCTGGTCCTCCCTGGTCTTTTCTTCATTACTCCAGTATATAGTCTGGTCTTTTCTACATTACTCCAGTATATAGTCTGGTCTTTTCTACATTACTCCAGTATATAGTCTGGTCCTCCCTGGTCTTTTCTACATTACTCCAGTATATAGTCTGGTCCTCCCTGGTCTTTCTATATTACTCCAGTATATAGTCTGTTCTTTTCTACATTACTCCAGTATATAGTCTGGTCCTCCCTGGTCTTTTCTACATTACTCCAGTATATAGTCTGGTCCTCCCTGGTATTTTCCACATTACTCCAGTATATAGTCTGGTCTTTTCTACATTACTCCAGTATATAGTCTGGTCCTCCCTGGTCTTTTCTACATTATTCCAGTATATATTTCTGTCCTCCCTGGTATTTTCCACATTACTCCAGTATATAGTCTGGTCTTTTCTACATTACTCCAGTATATAGTCTGGTCCTCCCTGGTCTTTTCTACATTACTCCAGTATATAGTCTGGTCCTCCCTGGTCTTTCTACATTACTCCAGTATATAGTCTGGTCTTTTCCACATTACTCCAGTATATATTTCTGTCCTCCCTGGTATTTTCCACATTCCTCCAGTATATAGTCTGGTCTTTTGTACATGATAGTTCCAGTATATAGTCTGGTCTTTTCTACATGATAGTTCCAGTATAGAGTCTGGTCCTCCCTGGTCTTTTCTACATGATAGTTCCAGTATAGAGTCTGGTCCTCCCTGGTCTTTTCTACATGATAGTTCCAGTATATAGTCTGGTCTTTTCTACATGATAGTTCCAGTATATAGTCTGGTCCTCCCTGGTCTTTTCTACATGATAGTTCCAGTATAGAGTCTGGTCCTCCCTGGTCTTTTCTACATGATAGTTCCAGTATATAGTCTGGTCCTCCCTGGTCTTTTCTACATGATAGTTCCAGTATAGAGTCTGGTCCTCCCTGGTCTTTTCTACATGATAGTTCCAGTATAGAGTCTGGTCCTCCCTGGTCTTTTCTACATGATAGTTCCAGTATAGAGTCTGGTCCTCCCTGGTCTTTTCTACATGATAGTTCCAGTATAGAGTCTGGTCCTCCCTGGTCTTTTCTACATGATAGTTCCAGTATAGAGTCTGGTCCTCCCTGGTCTTTTCTACATGATAGTTCCAGTATATAGTCTGGTCCTCCCTGGTCTTTTCTACATGATAGTTCAGTATATAGTCTGGTCTTTTCTACATGATAGTTCCAGTATATAGTCTGGTCTTTTCTACATGATAGTTCTTTCTGGTCTTTTCTACATGATAGTTCCAGTATATAGTCTGGTCTTTTCTACATGATAGTTCCAGTATATAGTCTGGTCTTTTGTACATGATAGTTCCAGTATATAGTCTGGTCTTTTCTACATCATAGTTCCAGTATATAGTCTGGTCTTTTCTACATCATAGTTCCAGTATATAGTCTGGTCTTTTCTACATCATAGTTCCAGTATATAGTCTGGTCTTTTCTACATGATAGTTCCAGTATATAGTCTGGTCTTTTCTACATCATAGTTCCAGTATATAGTCTGGTCTTTTCTACATCATAGTTCCAGTATATAGTCTGGTCTTTTGTACATGATAGTTCCAGTATATAGTCTGGTCTTTTCTACATCATAGTTCCAGTATAGAGTCTGGTCTTTTCTACATCATAGTTCCAGTATATAGTCTGGTCTTTTGTACATGATAGTTCCAGTATAGAGTCTGGTCTTTTCTACATGATAGTTCCAGTATAGAGTCTGGTCCTCCCTGGTCTTTTCTACATGATAGTTCCAGTATAGAGTCTGGTCTTTCTACTGATAGTTCCAGTATAGGTCTGGTCTTTTCTACATGATAGTTCCAGTATAGAGTCTGGTCCTCCTGGTCTTTTCTACATCATAGTTCCAGTATAGAGTCTGGTCTTTTCTACATCATAGTTCCAGTATATAGTCTGGTCTTTTGTACATGATAGTTCCAGTATAGAGTCTGGTCTTTTCTACATGATAGTTCCAGTATAGAGTCTGGTCCTCCCTGGTCTTTTCTACATGATAGTTCCAGTATAGAGTCTGGTCTTTTCTACATGATAGTTCCAGTATAGAGTCTGGTCCTCCCTGGTCTTTTCTACATGATAGTTCCAGTATATAGTCTGGTCCTCCCTGGTCTTTTCTACATGATAGTTCCAGTATATAGTCTGGTCTTTTCTACATCATAGTTCCAGTATATAGTCTGGTCTTTTCTACATCATAGTTCCAGTATATAGTCTGGTCTTTTCTACATGATAGTTCCAGTATATAGTCTGGTCCTCCCTGGTCTTTTCTACATGATAGTTCCAGTATATAGTCTGTCCTCCCTGGTCTTTTCTACATGATAGTTCCAGTATATAGTCAGTCCTCCCTGGTCTTTTCTACATGATAGTTCCAGTATATAGTCTGGTCTTTTCTACATGATAGTTCCAGTATATAGTCTGGTCTTTTCTACATGATAGTTCCAGTATAGAGTCTGGTCCTCCCTGGTCTTTTCTACATCATAGTTCCAGTATATAGTCTGTTCCTCCCTGGTCTTTTCTACATGATAGTTCCAGTATAGAGTCTGGTCCTCCCTGGTCTTTTCTACATGATAGTTCCAGTATATAGTCTGGTCTTTTCTACATGATAGTTCCAGTATATAGTCTGGTCTTTTCTACATGATAGTTCCAGTATATAGTCTGGTCTTTTCTACATCATAGTTCCAGTATATAGTCTGGTCTTTTCTACATGATAGTTCCAGTATATAGTCTGGTCTTTTCTACATGATAGTTCCAGTATATAGTCTGGTCCTCCCTGGTCTTTTCTACATGATAGTTCCAGTATATAGTCTGGTCCTCCCTGGTCTTTTCTACATGATAGTTCCAGTATAGAGTCTGGTCCTCCCTGGTCTTTTCTACATGATAGTTCCAGTATAGAGTCTGGTCCTCCCTGGTCTTTTCTACATGATAGTTCCAGTATATAGTCTGGTCCTCCCTGGTCTTTTCTACATGATAGTTCCAGTATATAGTCTGGTCCTCCCTGGTCTTTTCCATGATAGTTCCAGTATATAGTCTGGTTTTTCTACATGATAGTTCCAGTATAGAGTCTGGTCCTCCCTGGTCTTTTCTACATGATAGTTCCAGTATATAGTCTGGTCCTCCCTGGTCTTTTGTACATGATAGTTCCAGTATATAGTCTGGTCCTCCCTGGTCTTTTCTACATGATAGTTCCAGTATATAGTCTGGTCCTCCCTGGTCTTTTGTACATGATAGTTCCAGTATATAGTCTGGTCTTTTCTACATGATAGTTCCAGTATATAGTCTGGTCTTTTCTACATGATAGTTCCAGTATATAGTCTGGTCCTCCCTGGTCTTTTCTACATGATAGTTCCAGTATATAGTCTGGTCCTCCCTGGTCTTTTCTACATGATAGTTCCAGTATAGAGTCTGGTCCTCCCTGGTCTTTTCTACATGATAGTTCCAGTATAGAGTCTGGTCTTTTCTACATGATAGTTCCAGTATAGAGTCTGTTCCTCCCTGGTCTTTTCTACATGATAGTTCCAGTATAGAGTCTGGTCCTCCCTGGTCTTTTCTACATGATAGTTCCAGTATATAGTCTGTTCCTCCCTGGTCTTTTCTACATGATAGTTCCAGTATATAGTCTGGTCCTCCCTGGTCTTTTGTACATGATAGTTCCAGTATAGAGTCTGGTCCTCCCTGGTCTTTTCTACATGATAGTTCCAGTATAGAGTCTGGTCCTCCTGGTCTTTTCTACATGATAGTTCCAGTATAGAGTCTGGTCCTCCCTGGTCTTTTCTACATGATAGTTCCAGTATATAGTCTGGTCCTCCCTGGTCTTTTCTACATGATAGTTCCAGTATATAGTCTGGTCTTTCTTTTCTACATGATAGTTCCAGTATATAGTCTGGTCCTCCCTGGTCTTTTCTACATGATAGTTCCAGTATATAGTCTGGTCTTTTCTACATCATAGTTCCAGTATATAGTCTGGTCCAGTTCCAGTATAGTCTGGTCTTTTCTACATGATAGTTCCAGTATATAGTCTGGTCCTCCCTGGTCTTTTGTACATCATAGTTCCAGTATATAGTCTGGTCTTTTCTACATGATAGTTCCAGTATAGAGTCTGGTCCTCCCTGGTCTTTTGTACATGATAGTTCCAGTATATAGTCTGTTCCTCCCTGGTCTTTTCTACATCATAGTTCCAGTATAGAGTCTGGTCCTCCTGGTCTTTTGTACATGATAGTTCCAGTATATAGTCTGGTCCTCCCTGGTCTTTTTCTACATGATAGTTCCAGTATATAGTCTGGTCCTCCCTGGTCTTTTCTACATGATAGTTCCAGTATATAGTCTGGTCCTCCCTGGTCTTTTCTACATGATAGTTCCAGTATATAGTCTGGTCCTCCCTGGTCTTTTCTACATGATAGTTCCAGTATATAGTCTGGTCCTCCCTGGTCTTTTCTACATGATAGTTCCAGTATATAGTCTGGTCCTCCCTGGTCTTTTCTACATGATAGTTCCAGTATATAGTCTGGTCCTCCCTGGTCTTTTGTACATCATAGTTCCAGTATATAGTCTGGTCTTTTCTACATGATAGTTCCAGTATAGAGTCTGGTCCTCCCTGGTCTTTTGTACATGATAGTTCCAGTATATAGTCTGTTCCTCCCTGGTCTTTTCTACATCATAGTTCCAGTATAGAGTCTGGTCCTCCCTGGTCTTTTGTACATGATAGTTCCAGTATATAGTCTGTTCCTCCCTGGTCTTTTCTACATCATAGTTCCAGTATATAGTCTGGTCCTCCCTGGTCTTTTCTACATGATAGTTCCAGTATATAGTCTGGTCCTCCCTGGTCTTTTCTACATGATAGTTCCAGTATATAGTCTGGTCCTCCCTGGTCTTTCTACATGATAGTTCCAGTATAGAGTCTGGTCCTCCCTGGTCTTTTCTACATGATAGTTCCAGTATATAGTCTGGTCCTCCCTGGTCTTTTCTACATGATAGTTCCAGTATAGAGTCTGGTCCTCCCTGGTCTTTTCTACATGATAGTTCCAGTATAGAGTCTGGTCCTCCCTGGTCTTTTCTACATGATAGTTCCAGTATAGAGTCTGGTCCTCCCTGGTCTTTTGTACATGATAGTTCCAGTATATAGTCTGGTCTTTTCTACATGATAGTTCCAGTATATAGTCTGGTCCTCCCTGGTCTTTTGTACATGATAGTTCCAGTATATAGTCTGGTCTTTTCTACATGATAGTTCCAGTATATAGTCTGGTCTTTTCTACATGATAGTTCCAGTATATAGTCTGGTCCTCCCTGGTCTTTTGTACATGATAGTTCCAGTATATAGTCTGGTCTTTTCTACATGATAGTTCCAGTATATAGTCTGGTCTTTTCTACATGATAGTTCCAGTATATAGTCTGGTCCTCCCTGGTCTTTTGTACATCATAGTTCCAGTATATAGTCTGGTCTTTTCTACATGATAGTTCCAGTATAGAGTCTGGTCCTCCCTGGTCTTTTGTACATGATAGTTCCAGTATATAGTCTGTTCCTCCCTGGTCTTTTCTACATCATAGTTCCAGTATAGAGTCTGGTCCTCCCTGGTCTTTTGTACATGATAGTTCCAGTATATAGTCTGGTCCTCCCTGGTCTTTTCTACATGATAGTTCCAGTATATAGTCTGGTCCTCCCTGGTCTTTTCTACATGATAGTTCCAGTATATAGTCTGGTCCTCCCTGGTCTTTTCTACATGATAGTTCCAGTATATAGTCTGGTCCTCCCTGGTCTTTTGTACATGATAGTTCCAGTATATAGTCTGGTCCTCCCTGGTCTTTTCTACATGATAGTTCCAGTATATAGTCTGGTCCTCCCTGGTCTTTTGTACATCATAGTTCCAGTATATAGTCTGGTCTTTTCTACATGATAGTTCCAGTATATAGTCTGGTCCTCCCTGGTCTTTTCTACATGATAGTTCCAGTATATAGTCTGGTCCTCCCTGGTCTTTTCTACATGATAGTTCCAGTATAGAGTCTGGTCCTCCCTGGTCTTTTCTACATGATAGTTCCAGTATATAGTCTGGTCCTCCCTGGTCTTTTCTACATGATAGTTCCAGTATAGAGTCTGGTCCTCCCTGGTCTTTTCTACATGATAGTTCCAGTATAGAGTCTGGTCCTCCCTGGTCTTTTCTACATGATAGTTCCAGTATATAGTCTGGTCCTCCCTGGTCTTTTCTACATGATAGTTCCAGTATAGAGTCTGGTCTTTTCTACATGATAGTTCCAGTATATAGTCTGTTCCTCCCTGGTCTTTTGTACATGATAGTTCCAGTATATAGTCTGGTCTTTTCTACATGATAGTTCCAGTATATAGTCTGGTCTTTTCTACATGATAGTTCCAGTATATAGTCTGGTCTTTTCTACATGATAGTTCCAGTATATAGTCTGGTCTTTTTTTCTACATGATAGTTCCAGTATATAGTCTGGTCTTTTCTACATGATAGTTCCAGTATATAGTCTGGTCCTCCCTGGTCTTTTGTACATCATAGTTCCAGTATATAGTCTGGTCTTTTCTACATGATAGTTCCAGTATAGAGTCTGGTCCTCCCTGGTCTTTTGTACATGATAGTTCCAGTATATAGTCTGTTCCTCCCTGGTCTTTTCTACATCATAGTTCCAGTATAGAGTCTGGTCCTCCTGGTCTTTTGTACATGATAGTTCCAGTATATAGTCTGGTCCTCCCTGGTCTTTTCTACATGATAGTTCCAGTATATAGTCTGGTCTTTTCTACATGATAGTTCCAGTATATAGTCTGGTCCTCCCTGGTCTTTTCTACATGATAGTTCCAGTATATAGTCTGGTCCTCCCTGGTCTTTTCTACATGATAGTTCCAGTATATAGTCTGGTCCTCCCTGGTCTTTTCTACATGATAGTTCCAGTATATAGTCTGGTCCTCCCTGGTCTTTTCTACATGATAGTTCCAGTATATAGTCTGGTCCTCCCTGGTCTTTTCTACATCATAGTTCCAGTATATAGTCTGGTCTTTTCTACATGATAGTTCCAGTATATAGTCTGGTCCTTTCTTTTCTACATGATAGTTCCAGTATATAGTCTGGTCCTCCCTGGTCTTTCTACATGATAGTTCCAGTATAGAGTCTGGTCCTCCCTGGTCTTTTCTACATGATAGTTCCAGTATATAGTCTGGTCCTCCCTGGTCTTTTCTACATGATAGTTCCAGTATAGAGTCTGGTCCTCCCTGGTCTTTTTCTACATGATAGTTCCAGTATAGAGTCTGGTCCTCCCTGGTCTTTTCTACATGATAGTTCCAGTATAGAGTCTGGTCCTCCCTGGTCTTTTCTACATGATAGTTCCAGTATATAGTCTGGTCTTTTCTACATGATAGTTCCAGTATATAGTCTGGTCCTCCCTGGTCTTTTGTACATGATAGTTCCAGTATATAGTCTGGTCTTTTCTACATGATAGTTCCAGTATATAGTCTGGTCTTTTCTACATGATAGTTCCAGTATATAGTCTGGTCCTCCCTGGTCTTTTCTACATGATAGTTCCAGTATATAGTCTGGTCCTCCCTGGTCTTTTCTGGTCTTTTCATGATAGTTCCAGTATATAGTCTGGTCCTCCCTGGTCTTTTCTACATCATAGTTCCAGTATATAGTCTGGTCTTTTCTACATGATAGTTCCAGTATAGAGTCTGGTCCTCCCTGGTCTTTTGTACATGATAGTTCCAGTATATAGTCTGTTCCTCCCTGGTCTTTTCTACATCATAGTTCCAGTATAGAGTCTGGTCCTCCCTGGTCTTTTGTACATGATAGTTCCAGTATATAGTCTGGTCCTCCCTGGTCTTTTCTACATGATAGTTCCAGTATATAGTCTGGTCCTCCCTGGTCTTTTGTACATGATAGTTCCAGTATATAGTCTGGTCCTCCCTGGTCTTTTACATGATAGTTCCAGTATATAGTCTGGTCCTCCCTGGTCTTTTCTACATGATAGTTCCAGTATATAGTCTGGTCCTCCCTGGTCTTTTCTACATGATAGTTCCAGTATATAGTCTGGTCCTCCCTGGTCTTTCTACATGATAGTTCCAGTATAGAGTCTGGTCCTCCCTGGTCTTTTCTACATGATAGTTCCAGTATATAGTCTGGTCCTCCCTGGTCTTTTCTACATCATAGTTCCAGTATAGAGTCTGGTCCTCCCTGGTCTTTTCTACATGATAGTTCCAGTATATAGTCTGTTCCTCCCTGGTCTTTTCTACATCATAGTTCCAGTATATAGTCTGGTCCTCCCTGGTCTTTTCTACATGATAGTTCCAGTATATAGTCTGGTCCTCCCTGGTCTTTTCTACATGATAGTTCCAGTATATAGTCTGGTCCTCCCTGGTCTTTTCTACATGATAGTTCCAGTATATAGTCTGGTCTTTTCTACATGATAGTTCTCCTGGTCTTTTCTGGTCTTTTGTACATGATAGTTCCAGTATATAGTCTGGTCTTTTCTACATGATAGTTCCAGTATATAGTCTGGTCTTTTCTACATGATAGTTCCAGTATATAGTCTGGTCTTTTGTACATGATAGTTCCAGTATATAGTCTGGTCTTTTCTACATCATAGTTCCAGTATAGAGTCTGGTCTTTTCTACATCATAGTTCCAGTATATAGTCTGGTCTTTTGTACATGATAGTTCCAGTATAGAGTCTGGTCTTTTCTACATGATAGTTCCAGTATAGAGTCTGGTCCTCCCTGGTCTTTTGTACATGATAGTTCCAGTATATAGTCTGTTCCTCCCTGGTCTTTTCTACATCATAGTTCCAGTATAGAGTCTGGTCCTCCCTGGTCTTTTGTACATGATAGTTCCAGTATATAGTCTGGTCCTCCCTGGTCTTTTCTACATGATAGTTCCAGTATATAGTCTGGTCCTCCCTGGTCTTTTCTACATGATAGTTCCAGTATATAGTCTGGTCCTCCCTGGTCTTTTCTACATGATAGTTCCAGTATATAGTCTGGTCCTCCCTGGTCTTTTCTACATGATAGTTCCAGTATATAGTCTGGTCCTCCTGGTCTTTTCTACATGATAGTTCCAGTATATAGTCTGGTCCTCCCTGGTCTTTTGTACATCATAGTTCCAGTATATAGTCTGGTCTTTTCTACATGATAGTTCCAGTATATAGTCTGGTCCTCCCTGGTCTTTTCTACATGATAGTTCCAGTATATAGTCTGGTCCTCCCTGGTCTTTTCTACATGATAGTTCCAGTATAGAGTCTGGTCCTCCCTGGTCTTTTCTACATGATAGTTCCAGTATATAGTCTGGTCCTCCCTGGTCTTTTCTACATGATAGTTCCAGTATAGAGTCTGGTCCTCCCTGGTCTTTTCTACATGATAGTTCCAGTATAGAGTCTGGTCCTCCCTGGTCTTTTCTACATGATAGTTCCAGTATAGAGTCTGGTCCTCCCTGGTCTTTTCTACATGATAGTTCCAGTATATAGTCTGGTCTTTTCTACATGATAGTTCCAGTATATAGTCTGGTCCTCCCTGGTCTTTTCTACATGATAGTTCCAGTATATAGTCTGGTCTTTTCTACATGATAGTTCCAGTATATAGTCTGGTCTTTTCTACATGATAGTTCCAGTATATAGTCTGGTCTTTTCTACATGATAGTTCCAGTATATAGTCTGGTCTTTTCTACATGATAGTTCCAGTATATAGTCTGGTCTTTTCTACATGATAGTTCCAGTATATAGTCTGGTCTTTTCTACATGATAGTTCCAGTATATAGTCTGGTCTTTTCTACATGATAGTTCCAGTATAGAGTCTGGTCCTCCCTGGTCTTTTCTACATGATAGTTCCAGTATATAGTCTGTTCCTCCCTGGTCTTTTCTACATCATAGTTCCAGTATATAGTCTGGTCCTCCCTGGTCTTTTGTACATGATAGTTCCAGTATATAGTCTGGTCCTCCTGGTCTTTTCTACATGATAGTTCCAGTATATAGTCTGGTCCTCCCTGGTCTTTTCTACATGATAGTTCCAGTATATAGTCTGGTCCTCCCTGGTCTTTTCTACATGATAGTTCCAGTATATAGTCTGGTCCTCCCTGGTCTTTTCTACATGATAGTTCCAGTATATAGTCTGGTCCTCCCTGGTCTTTTCTACATGATAGTTCCAGTATATAGTCTGGTCCTTTCTTTTCTACATGATAGTTCCAGTATAGAGTCTGGTCCTCCCTGGTCTTTTCTACATGATAGTTCCAGTATATAGTCTGGTCCTCCCTGGTCTTTTGTACATCATAGTTCCAGTATAGAGTCTGGTCCTCCCTGGTCTTTTGTACATGATAGTTCCAGTATATAGTCTGGTCTTTTCTACATCATAGTTCCAGTATATAGTCTGGTCCTCCCTGGTCTTTTGTACATGATAGTTCCAGTATATAGTCTGGTCTTTTCTACATGATAGTTCCAGTATATAGTCTGGTCCTCCCTGGTATTTTGTACATGATAGTTCCAGTATAGAGTCTGGTCCTCCCTGGTCCTTTCTACATGATAGTTCCAGTATATAGTCTGGTCCTCCCTGGTCTTTTCTACATGATAGTTCCAGTATATAGTCTGGTCCTCCCTGGTCCTTTCTACATGATAGTTCCAGTATATAGTCTGGGTCTTTTCTACATCATAGTTCCAGTATAGAGTCTGGTCCTCCCTGGTCTTTTCTACATGATAGTTCCAGTATATAGTCTGGTCCTCCCTGGTCTTTTCTACATGATAGTTCCAGTATAGAGTCTGGTCCTCCCTGGTCTTTTCTACATGATAGTTCCAGTATATAGTCTGTTCCTCCCTGGTCTTTTCTACATCATAGTTCCAGTATAGAGTCTGGTCCTCCCTGGTCTTTTGTACATGATAGTTCCAGTATATAGTCTGGTCCTCCCTGGTCTTTTCTACATGATAGTTCCAGTATATAGTCTGGTCCTCCTGGTCTTTTCTACATGATAGTTCCAGTATAGAGTCTGGTCCTCCCTGGTCTTTTCTACATGATAGTTCCAGTATATAGTCTGGTCCTCCCTGGTCTTTTCTACATGATAGTTCCAGTATAGAGTCTGGTCCTCCCTGGTCTTTTCTACATGATAGTTCCAGTATAGAGTCTGGTCCTCCCTGGTCTTTTCTACATGATAGTTCCAGTATAGAGTCTGGTCCTCCCTGGTCTTTTCTACATGATAGTTCCAGTATATAGTCTGGTCTTTTCTCCCTGGTCCTCCCTGGTCTTTTGTACATGATAGTTCCAGTATATAGTCTGGTCTTTTCTACTGATAGTTCCAGTATATAGTCTGGTCTTTTCTACATGATAGTTCCAGTATATAGTCTGGTCCTCCTGGTCTTTTGTACATGATAGTTCCAGTATATAGTCTGGTCTTTTCTACATGATAGTTCCAGTATATAGTCTGGTCTTTTCTACATGATAGTTCCAGTATATAGTCTGGTCCTCCCTGGTCTTTTGTACATCATAGTTCCAGTATATAGTCTGGTCTTTTCTACATGATAGTTCCAGTATAGAGTCTGGTCCTCCCTGGTCTTTTGTACATGATAGTTCCAGTATATAGTCTGTTCCTCCCTGGTCTTTTCTACATCATAGTTCCAGTATAGAGTCTGGTCCTCCCTGGTATTTTGTACATGATAGTTCCAGTATATAGTCTGGTCCTCCCTGGTCTTTTCTACATGATAGTTCCAGTATATAGTCTGGTCCTCCCTGGTCTTTTCTACATGATAGTTCCAGTATATAGTCTGGTCTTTTCTACATGATAGTTCCAGTATATAGTCTGGTCCTCCCTGGTCTTTTGTACATGATAGTTCCAGTATAGAGTCTGGTCCTCCCTGGTCCTTTCTACATGATAGTTCCAGTATATAGTCTGGTCCTCCCTGGTCTTTTGTACATCATAGTTCCAGTATATAGTCTGGTCTTTTCTACATGATAGTTCCAGTATAGAGTCTGGTCCTCCCTGGTCTTTTCTACATCATAGTTCCAGTATAGAGTCTGGTCCTCCCTGGTCTTTTGTACATGATAGTTCCAGTATATAGTCTGGTCCTCCCTGGTCTTTTGTACATGATAGTTCCAGTATATAGTCTGGTCGTCCCTGGTCTTTTCTACATGATAGTTCCAGTATATAGTCTGGTCCTCCCTGGTCTTTTCTACATGATAGTTCCAGTATAGAGTCTGGTCCTCCCTGGTCTTTTCTACATGATAGTTCCAGTATATAGTCTGGTCTTTTCTACATGATAGTTCCAGTATAGAGTCTGGTCCTCCCTGGTCTTTTCTACATGATAGTTCCAGTATATAGTCTGGTCTTTTCTACATGATAGTTCCAGTATAGAGTCTGGTCCTCCCTGGTCTTTTCTACATGATAGTTCCAGTATAGAGTCTGGTCCTCCCTGGTCTTTTGTACATGATAGTTCCAGTATATAGTCTGGTCTTTTCTACATGATAGTTCCAGTATAGAGTCTGGTCCTCCCTGGTCTTTTCTACATGATAGTTCCAGTATATAGTCTGGTCCTCCCTGGTCTTTTCTACATGATAGTTCCAGTATAGAGTCTGGTCCTCCCTGGTCTTTTCTACATGATAGTTCCAGTATAGAGTCTGGTCCTCCCTGGTCTTTTTTCTACATGATAGTTCCAGTATATAGTCTGGTCCTCCCTGGTCTTTTCTACATGATAGTTCCAGTATAGTCTGGTCTGGTCCTACATGATAGTTCCAGTATATAGTCTGGTCCTTTCTACATGATAGTTCCAGTATAGAGTCTGGTCCTCCCTGGTCTTTTCTACATGATAGTTCCAGTATATAGTCTGGTCCTCCCAGTATAGAGTCTGGTCTTTTTTTGTACATCATAGTTCCAGTATATAGTGGTCCTCCCTGGTCTTTCTACATGATAGTTCCAGTATATAGTCTGGTCCTCCCTGGTCTTTTCTACATTAGTTCCAGTATAGAGTCTGGTCCTCCCTGGTCTTTTCTACATGATAGTTCCAGTATATAGTCTGGTCCTCCTGGTCTTTTCTAGTCCTCCCCTGGTTCTTACCTGTATGTGCGGTGCAACTCCATGACCTTGTCCTCCAGCTCTTTGCCCTGTCCCGGGGCCAGCCTCAGCTCCTTGGTGTAGTGAGAGCCGTGGACCTCTGGATCATACTCCCCCAGCTCAGACTGGGCCGTGTAGGAGCCTAGCATGGCCAGAGTTACAAAGGAGCATGGCAGCAGGCCACTCAGGATGTCTTTACGCAGCTGTAGACACAGGTAGTACCTGCGAGAGGGAGGGAGAGAGAGGGAGGGGTAGATGGAGTAGAGAGAGAGAAAGGGGGTGGGGGAAGAGAGAGGGGGGTGGAAGGAGAGAGAAAGGGGTGGGTGAGACAGAGGGGTGGAGAGAGCAGGAGCAAGAGAGCAGAGAGGGGGGTGAAGAGAGGGGAGGGGTGAAAGGTGAGAGAAAAGAGAGAGAGGAGAGACGAGAGGTGAAGGGTGAGAGAGATATTGCGAGGGGGTGGAGGGTGAGCAAGAGAGGGGTGGAGGGAGAGAGAGTGCGAGGGGGCGGAGGAGGGAGGGAGAGCGAGGGAGTGAGAGAGAGAAAGAGGAAGGGGGGGTTAAGGGAAAAGAGGGGGGCGAGGGTGGAGAGAGAGAGAGAGGGAGAGAGAGAGTGAAGAGAGAGAGGGAGGGGAGTGGGAGTTAACCACTGACACCCTGAAATTGAGTTAACGGCAGATATTTAGATGTGTGTGTAGATTAACCTGGTGAGGTCTTCTGTGAGCTGAGCTGGATCAGGAGGGTAGAACTTCACATTGAAAGTGAACTCGTATGTATAATCTGGAGATGAAAATACAGTGTGAGTACTGTTGGTCATTTGAGTTAGAAACATGTATTTACTGTAGGTCATCGTATTGACATCACCCACCTGCCACCTGTTTCCGGATCTCTTTGGAGGCGTCCAGCCATGTCTGTAAATGACAGCGGGAGAACAGACTCAATGAACGCCATCGTACTGTAAGAAAGTCATTTTGCCCTATGTGGTGAAACTGCACCTTCCATCCTATAAGTACTGTTTCTCTAATGGGCAAGAACATGCAGTCAAACTACACGCAAAACAACCCACTCACTGAACATATCTTTCTCTCCCAAAGGAAATCTCCACAGATGAGATGCCATCTACCCTCCTTTCACTTGGAAGGTTAAGATTACTGTTCACCACTTCACCCTAGATTAGCACCCCATTCTTAAACCAGGCAAAGTGTACTGTACCCTGGAGGTGGGGGTATCCCAGACGGCCAGGCCACAGTAGTCTCTCTCCAGCAGGTTGAGGTGGTCACACACCTTCACAAACAGATCCGAGCCCGTCGCATGTTTCTACACAGGGAGACAGAGAGGAGACCAATCACACAAACATTCAGTAAGGAAGAAATATTACTGGTTGTACTCACAAACGATCACAACTATGCATTCAAAAAGATTAAGTCAGAAACAGAGTTGATGGGCAATTATTTGAAGTGTAGAAAAGACTAGAACAAGGCTGAAAAGACAACGGTGTATTTGAGAAGTGTCTTACACCGAGCTCACACTCAAACAGAGTGTCGTCCAGGAGGGTGACTTTACACTGCATGATCCGCGGACGCTTGGAGGGTTTGGCCTCCTCTGCTAAAGCCATCTTGTCTTCTCCATTAGTGTTCTCCCCTTCCCCTCCGTTCGCCTCTCCCTCCTCCTCCTCCATCTGCTCGGCTGGCTCTTCCTCTGTTTCTTCTTTCTTCTCTTTCTCCTCTACTCCCGCCTCCTTCTCGTCCCCCTCCTTCTCTACCTCGGCGTTCACCTTCTGCTCCGCCTGTGCTGGCTAGGGGGTCACAGAAAGGTCATATGACAGACATGTTGTCAGGATGTTTCATTTCTAATTGAAGACAGTTACATTTATGTAATAGACAGAGTGACTCAAAATATAATGCAGTCATTATCCTCAGGAAATAAGGACAAGAGACTTTCAGTGTAGCTGTTAGAGAGAAGAGCATGGAGCGCACTGCAGTCCTTCTTCTGTGTTATAACAAACAGCTTTCATACCGCCATGCTCTTCTCTCTTCCAACTACACTACACACACTGCAGTCCTTCTTCTGTGTTATAACAAACAGCTTTCATACCGCCATGCTCTTCTCTCTTCCAACTACACTACACACACTGCAGTCCTTCTTCTGTGTTATAACAAACAGCTTTCATACCGCCATGCTCTTCTCTCTTCCAACTACACTACACACACTGCAGTCCTTCTTCTGTGTTATAACAAACAGCTTTCATACCGCCATGCTCTTCTCTCTTCCAACTACACTACACACACTGCAGTCCTTCTTCTGTGTTATAACAAACAGCTTTCATACCGCCATGCTCTTCTCTCTTCCAACTACACTACACACACTGCAGTCCTTCTTCTGTGTTATAACAAACAGCTTTCATACCGCCATGCTCTTCTCTCTTCCAACTACACTACACACACTGCAGTCCTTCTTCTGTGTTATAACAAACAGCTTTCATACCGCCATGCTCTTCTCTCTTCCAACTACACTACACACACTGCAGTCCTTCTTCTGTGTTATAACAAACAGCTTTCATACCGCCATGCTCTTCTCTCTTCCAACTACACTACACGCACTGCAGTCCTTCTTCTGTGTTATAACAAACAGCTTTCATACCGCCATGCTCTTCTCTCTTCCAACTACACTACACACACTGTAGTCCTTCTTCTGTGTTATAACAAACAGCTTTCATACCGCCATGCTCTTCTCTCTTCCAACTACACTACACACACTGCAGTCCTTCTTCTGTGTTATAACAAACAGCTTTCATACCGCCATGCTCTTCTCTTTCCAACTACACTGCAGTCCTTCTTCTGTTATAACAAACAGCTTTCATACCGCCATGCTCTTCTCTTTCCAACTACACTACACACACTGTAGTCCTTCTTCTGTGTTATAACAAACAGCTTTCATACCGCCATGCTCTTCTCTCTTCCAACTACACTACACACACTGCAGTCCTTCTTCTGTGTTATAACAAACAGCTTTCATACCGCCATGCTCTTCTCTCTTCCAACTACACTACACACACTGCAGTCCTTCTTCTGTGTTATAACAAACAGCTTTCATACCGCCATGCTCTTCTCTCTTCCAACTACACTACACACACTGCAGTCCTTCTTCTGTGTTATAACAAACAGCTTTCATACCGCCATGCTCTTCTCTCTTCCAACTACACTACACGCACTGTAGTCCTTCTTCTGTGTTATAACAAACAGCTTTCATACCGCCATGCTCTTCTCTCTTCCAACTACACTACACACACTGTAGTCCTTCTTCTGTGTTATAACAAACAGCTTTCATACCGCCATGCTCTTCTCTCTTCCAACTACACTACACACACTGTAGTCCTTCTTCTGTGTTATAACAAACAGCTTTCATACCGCCATGCTCTTCTCTCTTCCAACTACACTACACACACTGCAGTCCTTCTTCTGTGTTATAACAAACAGCTTTCATACCGCCATGCTCTTCTCTCTTCCAACTACACTACACACACTGCAGTCCTTCTTCTGTGTTATAACAAACAGCTTTCATACCGCCATGCTCTTCTCTCTTCCAACTACACTACACACACTGCAGTCCTTCTTCTGTGTTATAACAAACAGCTTTCATACCGCCATGCTCTTCTCTCTTCCAACTACACTACACACACTGCAGTCCTTCTTCTGTGTTATAACAAACAGCTTTCATACCGCCATGCTCTTCTCTCTTCCAACTACACTACACACACTGCAGTCCTTCTTCTGTGTTATAACAAACAGCTTTCATACCGCCATGCTCTTCTCTCTTCCAACTACACTACACACTGCAGTCCTTCTTCTGTGTTATAACAAACAGCTCTACCGCCATGCTCTTCTCTTTCCAACTACACTACACGCACTGCAGTCCTTCTTCTGTGTTATAACAAACAGCTTTCATACCGCCATGCTCTTCTCTCTTCCAACTACACTACACGCACTGCAGTCCTTCTTCTGTGTTATAACAAACAGCTTTCATACCGCCATGCTCTTCTCTCTTCCAACTACACTACACACACTGCAGTCCTTCTTCTGTGTTATAACAAACAGCTTTCATTTTGTGCTTTCTCTCTTCCAACTACACTAACACACTGCAGTCCTTCTTCTGTGTTATAACAAAATCTTTCATACCGCCATGCTCTTCTCTCTTCCAACTACACTACACACACTGCAGTCCTTCTTCTGTGTTATAACAAACAGCTTTCATACCGCCATGCTCTTCTCTCTTCCAACTACACTACACACTGCAGTCCTTCTTCTGTGTTATAACAAACAGCTTTCATACCCATGCTCTTCTCTCTTCCAACTACACTACACGCACTGTAGTCCTTCTTCTGTGTTATAACAAACAGCTTTCATACCGCCATGCTCTTCTCTTTCCAACTACACTACACACACTGCAGTCCTTCTTCTGTGTTATAACAAACAGCTTTCATACCGCCATGCTCTTCTCTCTTCCAACTACACTACACACACTGCAGTCCTTCTTCTGTGTTATAACAAACAGCTTTCATACCGCCATGCTCTTCTCTCTTCCAACTACACTACACGCACTGTAGTCCTTCTTCTGTGTTATAACAAACAGCTTTCAATGCTCTTCTCTTTCCACTACACTTTGCAGTCCTTCTTCTGTGTTATAACAAACAGCTTTCATACCGCCATGCTCTTCTCTCTTCCAACTACACTACACTAGTCATAACAAACACTTTCATACCGCCATGCTCTTCTCTCTTACACTACACACACTGCAGTCCTTCTTCTGTGTTATAACAAACAGCTTTCATCCGCCATGCTCTTCTCTCTTCCAACTACACTACACACACTGCAGTCCTTCTTCTGTGTTATAACAAACAGCTTTCATACCGCCATGCTCTTCTCTCTTCCAACTACACTACACACACTGCAGTCCTTCTTCTGTGTTATAACAAACAGCTTTCATCCGCCATGCTCTTCTCTCTTCCAACTACACTACACACACTGCAGTCCTTCTTCTGAGACCAGCAGTCCTTCTGTGTTATAACAAACAGCTTTCATACCGCCATGCTCTTCTCTCTTCCAACTACACTACACACACTGTAGTCCTTCTTCTGTGTTATAACAAACAGCTTTCATACCGCCATGCTCTTCTCTCTTCCAACTACAGTTCAACTCTTGTCCTTGATTATAGTGCTGAGAATTGTTTTGTTTTTATCCCTCGGTTCTTGTTTCGGTTCGATTATTAAAAAAAGCAATCTCCGTTTTGATTTCGGTTTCTATAAAACATTTTTTTACAATAAATGCAGCATGCATTATGTGGGTTAAAGGTTGTAACAACACAGAATCAAACCATTAATAAAAGTCCATGATGGTAATGACTGACCTTTGCTTATCACTTATTAACCATTTCTTCACAGTAATTTACTTTAATAAAATATTTGTTTTATTTGATGACTTTATTATTTCATTCCAAGTCATCATCTCATCTGTACAGAGCTGCTGCCTATGCTGTCTGACAAAATCACTATTTTAGTAGTTCTTCAAAGTAAATAAGGCATACTTTTATGCTTAATACCAACTATCAATCACTTAGATTATGTATTTTCAGGTAGAGATACCTCACAAAGCAACGGCTCTCTATCCCTCTCTCTTGTTCTCTCATCTCTGCTCCACACAGACCGAGACCAGACAAGCAATGGATTATGTTCATTGTAGTTAATTACCACATTTCTGCTGTAAACTATGTTGAATTTTGGTCTGTTGGAAACTTCAACTCCCTACTACATCGTCACACAAACTGAGCATCAAGTTGGTTTTTTCGCTCAGCACTACTAGATTAGTAGTACTAGATTACTATGTAACAGCAATGTTACTTCAGTTATTAAATAATAACTTGAAGCGGTACTTTTCCTAACGCAGACTAGATCTAGGTGGCTCTAGACCTGCACAGAGCAGCCTAGTCAGTTCTACTGAGTCAGCAGCCCACCCCAGTCAAGCACCAAACTATTTGATGTTCTGTCCTGTACCTCTCTCTCCTGCTACTCTGAGTGTCTTCAGTGTAGCTATTCTCTGAATGCTATGTTGTTGATCAGACTCTGGGTAACATGTTCCTTCAGTTTCTGTGCTTGATGTTCACTTCACTTATTTTTACTCCAGTCTCTCACTTGAGACTCATTGGCCTACATCTTCTGTCTGCTGCAATGCAGCCCCTCAATGTGCAAAATAATAACAGCATTGTAAAAAAATATATTAAAAAAATGGGAAGGCAACTCATTGACACGTTTAATAATATACTGAACAAAAATATAAACGCAGCAATTTCAGTTACAGTTCATATAAGTAAAAAAGTCAATTAAAATAAAGTCAATTCTGCATGGCAACAGCACACTCCCTCAAAACGTGAGACATCTGTGGCTTTGTGGCCTTTTATTGTCCCTAGCACAAGGTGCACCTGTGTAATGATCATGCTCTTTAATCAACTTCTTGATTATACCACACCTGTCAGGTGGATTAATTATCTTGACAAAGGAGAAATGCTCACGATCAGGGATGTAAAACCAATTTGTGCATACCATTTGAGAGAAAATAAGCATTTTGTGCATATGGAACATTTCTGGGAGTTTTTATTTCAGCTCATGAAACATGGGACCAACACTTCACATGTTGCGTTTATATTTTTGTTCAGTGTAGGTATGATAATTCTGCATTTTTGTTTTTTTGCGCACTGCAAAAGCTGTCTCCCACAATCTAAATCAGAACAACAAAAAAAACAGCAGGATAGCTTTCCCCAAGGAACAGAGTTGTGCACCCATGCCCTAGGTGAGAAGTTCATTGTCTCCCTCACTCACCTGTGTCTCTGCACTGCTGATGGAGTGATGGTCCTGGGCCTCTACCGGCTCCTCCTGCCTCTCCGGTTCAGCCTCCCCCTCCGCCTCTGCTCTGAGCTCTGGCTCCGGGGCTGCGATGGGGGCTTTCACCTGCACCTCTGTTGTGGACTGCTCCCCTGCTTTGTGCTCCTCCCCTGCTTTCTTTTTGCCCTTCCGTTTTTTCTTCTTTAACTCTTTATTCTCCTCGTTCTTCTTTACCTCTTTATTCGCCTCGTTCTTCTTCCCCTTCTCCTCCTCTTTATTTTCTTTCTCTTTCTTCTTCCCCTTTTGCGTTTTTTTCGTTGTCTTTTCCTCCCCTTTCTTCTTCTCCTCTTTCTTTGCTGCCCCTTCCTCCTCTTTCTTCTTCTCTGCTTTCTTTGCTGACTCCTCTTCGTCTTTCCTCTTCTCTGCTTTGTTTGCTTCCTCTTCCTCCTCTTTCTTCTTCGTCTCTGCTTTCTTTGCTGCCTCTTCCTCCTCTTTCTTCTTCTTCTCTGCTTTCTTTGCTGCCTCTTCCTCCTCTTTCTTCTCCTCTGCTTTCTTTGCTGCCTCTCCCTCCTCTTTCTTCTTCTCCTCTTTCTTTGCTGCCTCTCCCTCCTTCTTCTCTGCTTTCTTTGCTGCCTCTCCCTCTTTCTTCTTCTTCTCCTCCTCTTTCTTTGCTGCCTCTTCTTCCTCTTTCTTCTTCTCCTCCTCCTTTTTCTTTGCTGCCTCTTCCTCTTCCTCTTGATTCTGCTGCTCTGCCTCTTTCTTCGTTACCCCTTCCTCTTCTTTTTTCTTCTTCTCTGCTTTCTTTGCTGCCTCTTCCTCCTCTTTCTTCTTCGCTTTCCTTGCTGCTTCTTCCTCCTCTTTCTTCTTCTTCTCTGCTTTCTTTGCTGCCTCTTCTTCCTCTTTCTTCTTCTTCTCTGCTTTCTTTGCTGCCTCTTTCTCTTCTTTCTTCTTCTTCACTGCCTCTTTCTTTGCTGCTTCTTCCTCTTCTTTCTTCTGCTTCTTCTCTGCTTTCTTTGCTGCTTCTTCCTCCTCTTTCTTCTTTGATTTCTTTGCTGCTTCTTCCTCCTCTTTCTTCTCCCCCCTTTCCTCTGCCTCTTTCTTCTCCTCCCCCTTGGCCTGCTCTAACTTTTCCTCCTTTGTTCCAGCCTCTGCCTTCTCTTTCCTGTCCTTCTCCGCCTTCTCGACCTCAGCCCACTCTACGTCTGAGCACTGCGAGCGCCGCTGAGGAAGGAGGAGAAGAGGCGTGAGAGGCCCCGGCTGGCTGAGGTGCGCTGGCGGGGCTTCACTAGCTGCTCCTCCTCAGTGGTGGTGGTGAAGATGGGGTCTCTGTGGAGCCAGGCTGTGAGGCCTGCTCCTGGGTCTTCTGGCTGGGCTTCTCCCTATCTGGCTCCGCTGCCTCTGGGCTCTGCTTGTTCTCCGGTTCTCTCTCTGTTTCTGGCTCTGGGCTCTGCTTGTTCTCCAGTTGTATCTCTGCCTCCGAGCTCTGCTTGGTCTCCGGTCTTCTCTCTGCCTCTGCTACACTGGGCTTCGGCTTGCCCTCTGTGTCCGCCTCGCCCACCGCGCTAGCCTCTGTTGTCATGGTACACACTGCAGAACATGACATGGAGGAGTCAGTTATAGGAAAGAGAAAGCTTTGTGTGTTGTCATGTTGGATGATGCACAGCAACATACACACAAGCAAGACATGATTATGGACAGTCAACAGTGATGCACTGATGGCATTCTATAGCATGAGCTACTACTACGTTTTCTCAGACTGGAGTACTCGATCAAATATGCCACAAACACTTTTTCATATGGAGTTATGAGTGTATCCCACTCCACAATGGCACCTCTTGTTGAATGAGTGTGTGTGTGTGTGTCTGGGAGGACCTCTTGAGAGACAGGCAGCTCACGACAGTTTGTGTCTACCAGAGGCTCATTAGAAACACACACAATGGAGTCTTTCTGCTCCGTAGCAGCCTAGAAGTCTATTAGTACAGCTCCAGTCAGTATCATCCTCAGCACTAACCCAACACGGCTCTTTCATCCGTCCGCTGTGGCCCCGCCGGCTTCATACGGTGGGCCAAGATGTCCCAATGTAACATTGCATGACAATGCATCACTAAATTGGTTTAGAAATTCACAGGACATGCAGAGCTTCTGAGAAGTAAATGGCCAGTTACTGTGTTCACTTCACTGTGTGAACTTGTCTTGCAGTTGTGAGGCTGTCATTGAAAGAGTTGCAGCAGCATCAACGTACTTGTGTTAGATCATAGCAGTTCATCATCATATGTCTAGTAGCCCTCCATACAGTGTTAACAGAGATTGCATCTACTTAGCCCACTGTTAGCATCTAGGCTAGTCTGATGCTGCTAGTTGTTGTCATTGCTCAACATCTAGGCTAGTCTGATGCTGCTAGTTGTTGTCATTGCTCAACATCTAGGCTAGTAGTTCATTAAAATGTCTAGGTCTGCCATACAGTGGGGGGCAGGGAGACACTTCGCTAGACAGGATGGCAGATCTTCCAGCTGCACACACACACGGCTGTCCTTACCCCAGAGGGTGCCTGACACACACACAGTGAACCATCGCTATAGGGACAGCAGGGGTATGGGGAGGAGAGGAGGGGAGGGGGGACCACAGAGACCAAATCCTCTTTAGTCCTCCCATTGTTTGTGTCTAGTGACCAATAACTGTGGTGCACTCTAACTAATCCAGCCCCTCCCTTCCCCCACCGCAACAACCCCCCATAGGCCTGTTCCCTAGGTCAACCTAAACACACACACACACACACACACACGCACCAAGCAGCGTGGTGTACGCCTCAGTGCTCAGGATCTCCTCTGGGTCTTTTAATGTAGCGTAATCTCAATGGTAATAGTCAGGAAACAGACATGGTGTTAATGGACCAGATGAGACGTCTTGTGTCTGCTGCTGCCTCCTGCATGACTGCCTCCTCCATTGTCTTCACTAGGTAACATCTAGATTCTCTGCTAAAGGCCAGGTGAGCAGCTCTGGTCTGGCTTCTAACCTGGGGAAGTAACAGGGACTCTCACAACCACACTGTGTCCCAAATTGTACCCTATCCACTATGTAGTGCACTACTTTTGACCAGGGCCCAACTACCTTTGACCAGTCAAAAATAGAGCAATATACAGGAAATAACGGTAGTTCTGCCAATCTTGATCAAACTGGTGCCCTTTTGAAAACACTTTTCCATAGTGCATAGAGGCCCTATCATTTCTCACATCTATAATGTTCTACCTCCAGTAGGCCAGCTGACATCCCGATCATCATTACTACTGTATACATCAACCATCATTACTACTGTATACATCAACCATCATTAGACTAACTAGCTGCCAGAGATAAAGATTGCCCTGCAGAAATGGGTGAACAGCGTGTTCAGCTGTTGGGTCAGGTGCACGTCAGATGCTCCGACCATCTGTGTGTCTCCCAAATGGCACCCTATTCCCTTCATAGTCCACTATGGCCCTGGTCAAAAGTAGTGCACCATGTAGGGAATAGGGTGCCATTTGGGGTGCATCTATGACTAAAGAAAGGGAAGGGGGGTTTGAATAAGATGCTATAGGAAAGGAGTTAAGATGACGCCGGAGAAGAAGGCTGACATTTTACGTGTTTCTATCCAATTGTGTTTTTGTTTGTTTCTTTGCGTTGTTTGTAACTTATTTTTTTACTTATTTTGTACATAATGTTGCTACTACCATCTCTTATGACCGAAAATAACTTCTGGACATCAGAACTGCGATTACTCACCACGAACCGGCAGACAGATTTTTTTTCTTTAACGAGTCCGACGTGAATGACATACTGCTTTCCCGGGAACAGGCCCAGATCCCTGTCATTTGCGTGAAGAGAAGGCTGAGAAAAAGGGGCCGGAGGGTGGGCTGCCTTCTGAGAATTAGTAGGCGATCGAATAAACCCCCACTGCCTTCCATTCTGCTAGCAAACGTGCAATCTTTGGAAAATAAAATAGATCACCTATGCGGAAGATTAAACTACCAACGGGACATTCAGAACTGTAATAGCTTTGCTTCATGGAGTCGTGGCTGAGCGAACACATTATCAACATACAGCTCGCTGGATATACGCTGTATCGGCAGGATAGAACAGCCGCGTCTGGTAAGACAAGGGGCGGCGGACTATGTATTTTTGTAAATAACAGCTGGTTCACGATATCTAAGGAAGTCTCAAGGTTTTGCTCGCCTGAGGTAAAGTATCTCATGATCAGCTGTAGACCACACCATCTACCTAGAGAGTTTTCATCTGTATTTTTCGTAGCTCTCTACATAACACCACAGACTGATGCTGGCACTAAGACCGCAATAAATTAGCTGTATTCGCCATAAGCAAACAAGAAAACGCTCACCCAGAGGCGTCGCTCCTAGTGGCCGGGGACTTTAATGCGGGGAAACTTAAATCTGTCTTTTTTATCAGCATGTTTCTATCAGCATGTTAAATGTGCAACCAGAGTGGGAAAAATTTTGGACCACCTTTACTCCACACACAGAGATGCATACAAAGCTCGCCCTCCATTTGGCAAATCTGACCATAATTCTATCCTCCTGATTCCTGCTTACAAGCAGATGCTAAGCTACATGAGTGTTCTGCTAGCACAGACTGGAATATGTTCCAGGATTCCTCCGATGGCATTGAGGTGTACACCACATCAGCCATTGGTTTCATCAATAAGTGCATCGATGATGTCGCCCCCACAGTGACCGTATGTACATACCCCAACCAGAAGCCATGGATTACAGGCAACATCCACACTGAGCTAAAGGCTAGAGGAACGGGACTGTATAACCCGGAAGCTTATAAGAAATCCTGCTATGCCCTCCGACGAACCATCAAGCAGGCAAAGCGTCAATACAGGACTAAGATCGGATCATACTACACCGGCTCTGACGCTCATCAAAGGGAAGCACAGCTGGGGGCTACCCAGTGACACGAGCCTACCAGATGAGCTAAACTACTTATATGCCCGCTTCGAGGAAAATAACCCTGAAACATGCATGAGAGCACCAGCTGTTCCGGAAGACTGTGTGATCACGCTCATGATGTGAGAAAAGACATTAAAACAGGTCAACATACACAAGGCCGCAGGGCCAGATGGATTACCAGGACATGTACTGCGTGCATGCGCTGACCAACTAGCAAATGTCTTCACTGACATTTTCATCCTCTCCCTGTCCGAGTCTGTAATACCAACATGTTTTCAGCAGAAAACCATAGTGCCTGTGCCCAAGAACACTAAGGTAACCTGCCTAAATGACTACCGACCCGTAGCACTCAAGTCTGTAGCCATGAAGTGCTTTGAAAGGCTGGTCATGCCTCACATCAACACCATTATCCCAGAAACCCTAGACCCACTCCAATTTGCATACCGCCCCAACAGATTCACAGAGGATGCAATCTCTTTTGCACTCCACACTGCACTTTCCCACCTGGACAAAAGGAACACCTATGTGAGAATGCTATTCATTGACTACAGTTCAGCGTTCAACACCATAGTGCCCTCAAAGCTCATCACTAAGCTAAGGGCCCTGGGACTAAACACCTCCCTCTGCAACTGGATCCTGGACATCCTGACGGGTGGTAAGGGTAGGTAACAACACATCCGCCATGCTGATCCTCAACACAGGGGCCCCTCAGGGGTGCGTGCTCAGTCCCCTCCTGTACTCCCTGTTCACTCATGACTGCATGGCCAGGCACGACTCCAACACCATCATTAAATTTGCCGATGACAACAGTGGTAGGCCTGATCACTGACAACAACGAGACAGCCTATAGGGAGGAGGTCAGAGACATGGCCGTGTGGTGCCAGGACAACAACCTCTCTCTCCCTCAACGTGATCAAGACAAAGGAGATGATTGTGGACTACAGGAAAAAGAGGACCGAGCACGCCCCCATTCTCATCGGCGGGGCTGTAGCGGAGCAGGTTGAGAGCTTCAAGTTCCTTGGTGTCCACATCAACAACAAACTAACATGGTCCAAGTATACCAAGACAGTCATGAAGAGGGCATGACAAAGCCTATTCCCGCTCAGGAGACTGAAAAGTTTTGGCATGGGTCCTCAGATCTTCAAAAAGGTTCTACAGCTGCACAATCGAGAGCATCCTGACTTGTTGCATCACTGCCTGGTATGGCAACTGCTCGGCCTCCGACCGCAAGGCACTACAGAGGGTAGTGTGTACAGCCCAGTACATCACTGGGCCAAGCTTCCTGCCATCCAGGACCTATATGCCAGGTGTCAGAGGAAGGCCCTAAAAATTGTCAAAGACTCCAGTCACCCATGGTCATAGACTGTTCTCCCTGCTACCACACGGCAAGCGGTACCGGAGCGCCAAGTCTAGGTCCAATAGGCTTCTAAACAGCTTCTACCCCCAAGCCATAAGACTCCTGAACATCTCATCAAATGGCTAACTAGACTATTTTCATCCCCCCCCCCTTTTACACCGCTGCTACTCTCTGTTGTTGTCATTTATGCAGAGTCACTTTAATAACTCTACCTACATGTACATATTACCTCAATTACCTTGACTAACCGGTGCCCCGCACATTGACTCTATATACAGGGGGGTACTGGTACAGTCTCGCTATTGCTATTTTACTGCTGCTCTTTAATTTCTTGTTACTTTTTAAAATTTTAACTGCATTGTTGGGTAGGGACTAGTATATAAGCATTTCACTGTAAGGTCTATATACCTGTTGTATTCGGGGCATTTGACTAATAAAACTTGATTTGAATGAGAAGGGGGTTTGAATAAGACGCTATAGGAAAGGAAAGGGAAGGGGGATTGGATAAGATGCTGTAGAACAGGAAAGGGAAGGGGGTTGGATAAGATGCTGTAGAACAGGAAAGGGAAGGGGGTTGGATAAGATGCTGTAGAACAGGAAAGGGAAGGGGGTTGGATAAGATGCTGTAGAACAGGAAAGGGAAGGGGGTTGACTGTAGAACAGGAAAGGGAAGGGGGATTGGATAAGATGCTGTAGAACAGGAAAGGGAAGGGGGATTGGATAAGATGCTGTAGAACAGGAAAGGGAAGGGGGATTGATAAGATGCTGTAGAACAGGAAAGGGAAGGGGGATTGGATAAGATGCTGTAGAACAGGAAAGGGAAGGGGGATTGGATAAGATGCTGTAGAACAGGAAAGGGAAGGGGGTTGGATAAGATGCTGTAGAACAGGAAAGGGAAGGGGGTTGGATAAGATGCTATATGACAGGAAAGGGAAGGGGGTTGGATAAGATGCTGTTGACAGGAAAGGGAAGAGGGGTTGAATAAGATGCTATAGGACAGGAAAGGGAAGAGGGGTTGGATAAGATGCTGTAGGACAGGAAAGGGAAGGGGGATTGGATAAGATGCTGTAGGACAGGAAAGGGAAGGGGGATTGGATAAGATGCTGTAGAACAGGAAAGGGAAGGGGGTTGGATAAGATGCTGTAGAACAGGAAAGGGAAGGGGGGATTGGATAAGATGCTGTAGAACAGGAAAGGGAAGGGGGATTGGATAAGATGCAGAACAGAAAGGGAAGGGGGGTTGGATAAGATGCTGTAGAACAGGAAAGAAGGGTTGGATAAGATGCTGTAGAACAGGAAAGGGAAGGGGGTTGGATAAGATGCTATATGACAGGAAAGGGAAGGGGGTTGGATAAGATGCTGTATGACAGGAAAGGGAAGAGGGGTTGAATAAGATGCTATAGGACAGGAAAGGAAGAGGGGTTGGAAAGATGCTGGGACAGGAAAGGGGGGGGATTGGATAAGATGCTGTAGGACAGGAAAGGGAAGGGGGATTGGATAAGATAAGATGCTTGGATAAGATGCTGACAGGAAAGGGAAGGGGGTTGGATAAGATGCTGTAGGACAGGAAAGGGAAGGGGGTTGGATAAGATGCTGTAGAACAGGAAAGGGAAGGGGGTTGGATAAGATGCTGTATGACAGGAAAGGGAAGGGGGATTGGATAAGATGCTGTATGACAGGAAAGGGAAGAGGGGTTGGATAAGATGCTATAGGACAGGAAAGGGAAGAGGGGTTGGATAAGATGCTGTAGGACAGGAAAGGGGAGGGGGTTGGATAAGATGCTGTAGGACAGGAAAGGGAAGAGGGGTTGGATAAGATGCTGTAGGACAGGAAAGGGAAGAGGGGTTGGATAAGATGCTATAGGACAGGAAAGGAAAGAGGGGTTGGATAAGATGCTGTAGGACAGGAAAGGGAGGGGGATGGATAAGATGCTGTAGGAAAGGGAAGGGGTTTTGGATAAGATGCTATAGGACAGGAAAGGGAAGAGGGGTTGGATAAGATGCTGTAGGACATGAAAGGGGAGGGGGTTGGATAAGATGCTGTATGACAGGAAAGTGGGGATGGATAAGATACTGTAGGACAGGAAAGGGGAGGGGGAAGGGAACAGGGAAGGGAAGGAAGGGGGATTGGATAAGATGCTGTATGACAGGAAAGGGGAGGGGATGGATAAGATACTGTAGAACAGGGAAGGGAAGGGGATTGGATAAGATGCTGTATGACAGGAAAGGGGATGGATAAGATACTGTAGGACAGGAAGGGGAAGAGGGTTGGAAAGGGACAGGAAAGAGGGGTTGGATAAGATACTGTAGGACAGGGAAAGGAGGTTGGATAAGATACTGTAGGACAGGGAAAGGAGGTTGGATAAGATACTGTAGGACAGGGTAATAAGATGCTGTAGGACATTTGGATAAGATGCTGTAGGACAGGAAAGGGGGATGGATAAGATACTGGGATGGATAAGATACTGTAGAACAGGGAAGGGAAGGAAGGGGGATTGATAAGATGCTGTATGACAGGAAAGGGGGGGGATGGATACGATACTGTAGAACAGGGAAGGGGGATTGGATAAGATGCTGTATGACAGGAAAGGGGATGGATAAGATACTGTAGGACAGGAAGGGGAAGAGGGGTTGGATAAGATACTGTAGGACAGGAAAGGAGGGATGGATAAGATACTGAGGACAGGGGAAGGAGGTTGGATAAGATACTGTAGGACAGGGAAAGGAGGTTGGATAAGATACTGTAGGACAGGGTAAGGGGGTTGGATAAGATGCTGTAGGACAGGAAAGGGGGTTGGATAAGATACTGTAGGACAGGAAAGGGAAGAGGGGTTGGATAAGATGCTGTAGGACAGGAAAGGGGAGGGGATGGATAAGATACTGTAGAACAGGGAAGGGAAGGGGGTTGGATAAGATGCTGTATGACAGGAAAGGGGATGGATAAGATACTGTAGGACAGGAAAGGGGAGGGGTTGGATAAGATACTGTGGACGGAAAGGGGAGGGGATGGATAAGATACTGGGACAGGGGAGGGAGGTTGGATAAGATACTGTAGGACAGGAAAAGGACGTTGGATAAGATACTGTAGGACAGGGAAAGGAGGTTGGATAGATGGGGAAGGAAAGGGGTTGGATAAGATACTGTTGGACAGGAAAGGGAAGAGGGGTTGGATAAGATGCTGTAGGACAGGGAAGGGAAGATGGATAAGATACTGGGGACAGGGAAGGAGGTTGGATAAGATACTTGTAAGGAACAGGGAAGGGAAGAGGGGGGTTGGATAAGATACTGTTGGCCAGGGAAGGGAAGAGGGTTGGATAAGATACTGTTGGACAGGAAAGGGAAGAGGGGTTGGATAAGATACTGTTGGACAGGGAAGGGAAGAGGGGTTGGATAAGATACTGTAGGACAGGGAAGGGAAGAGGGGTTGGATAAGATACTGTAGGACAGGAAAGGGAAGAGGGGTTGGATAAGATACTGTAGGACAGGGAAGGGAAGAGGGGTTGGATAAGATACTGTAGGACAGGAAAGGGAAGAGGGGTTGGATAAGATACTGTAGGACAAGAAAGGGAAGTGGGGTTGGATAAGATACTGTAGGACAGGGAAGCTATGATCCCTTATTGATGTCACTTGTTAAATCCACTTCAAAATCAGTGAGACTTGTGTATGTGCTATGCAGAGGATGAAATCGCAAGACAAAAAATGTAAGTGCCTTTGAACGGGGTATGGCAGTAGGTGACAGGCACTCCAGTTTGAGTCAAGAACTGCAACACTGCTGTTTTTTTTATTTTACACTCAACAGTTTCCCGTGTGTATCAAGAATAGTCCACCACCCAAAGGACATCCAGCCAACTTGACAACTGTGGGAAGCATTGGAGTCAACATGGGCCAGCATCCCTGTGGAACTCTTTTTAACACCTTGTAGAGTCCATGACCCGATGAACTGAGGCTGTTGAGGTGTTCCTAATGTTTGTTGTTCTCAGTGTATGGTCTCATTTAACCCTACAAGACATGTGGGCATGTAGTTCTATGTTACCGTGGAAAAGGATGTTAAATCATGTGAGACCACATTGACAGAAATTAGGTATAGTCCACCACCCAAAGGACATCCAGCCTACTTGACAACTATGGGAATCATTGGAGTCAACATGGGTGTGTGCAACTGTGTGTTGAGCAGAGCTTGTGGAGAACGGGTATAAGAGCTGCAGGTTCTCAGGATGTTGTCGACTCATTAGGATATCTCATGTCACTGACTGCAGTGCACACACACGCATTCCCTCACAATTTCGCTCTCACTCAGACGTAGACACACACAACACTAAGCAGTGTAATCTAAATCGGTGGTATCAGGCCGAGGACATTTCTTCATTCATTCATTCATAGTTGGTGTGAATCTGAGTAGCGGCCATCCCAATCTCAACGACATCCCCCAGCACCAACACTAATACCGCTGGCCCTTAAGCACGTTGGATCATATTTGCCCTACAGGGGAACTGAGAAACAGAAACATGCGTGGTAGGTGCTGAGAGTGAATTTAGTGAGTGGGATTTAGCCTGGAG
>NW_024607616.1:27500-31872 GCF_018296145.1 Oncorhynchus tshawytscha | reverse complement strand
TGTAATGGGTGAATAGAGGCTGCAGACACACGACCCATACAGTAGCAGAACAACGTGTGTAATGGGTGAATAGAGGCTGCAGACACACGACCCATACAGTAGCAGAACAACGTGTGTAATGGGTGAATAGAGGCTGCAGACACACGACCCATACAGTAGCAGAACAACGTGTGTAATGGGTGAATAGAGGCTGCAGACACACGACCCATACAGCAGCAGAACAACGTGTGTAATGGGTGAATAGAGGCTGCAGACACACGACCCATACAGTAGCAGAACAACGTGTGTAATGGGTGAATAGAGGCTGCAGACACACGACCCATACAGTAGCAGAACAACGTGTGTAATGGGTGAATAGAGGCTGCAGACACACGACCCATACAGTAGCAGAACAACGTGTGTAATGGGTGAATAGAGGCTGCAGACACACGACCCATACAGTAGCAGAACAACGTGTGTAATGGGTGAATAGAGGCTGCAGACACACAGTAGCAGAACAACGTGTGTAATGGGTGAATAGAGGCTGCAGACCCATACAGTAGCAGAACAACGTGTGTAATGGGTGAATAGAGGCTGCAGACACACGACCCATACAGTAGCAGAACAACGTGTGTAATGGGTGAATAGAGGCTGCAGACACACGACCCATACAGTAGCAGAACAACGTGTGTAATGGGTGAATAGAGGCTGCAGACACACGACCCATACAGTAGCAGAACAACGTGTGTAATGGGTGAATAGAGGCTGCAGACACACGACCCATACAGTAGCAGAACAACGTGTGTAATGGGTGAATAGAGGCTGCAGACACACGACCCATACAGTAGCAGAACAACGTGTGTAATGGGTGAATAGAGGCTGCAGACACACGACCCATACAGTAGCAGAACAACGTGTGTAATGGGTGAATAGAGGCTGCAGACACACGACCCATACAGTAGCAGAACAACGTGTGTAATGGGTGAATAGAGGCTGCAGACACACGACCCATACAGTAGCAGAACAACGTGTGTAATGGGTGAATAGAGGCTGCAGACACACGACCCATACAGTAGCAGAACAACGTGTGTAATGGGTGAATAGAATAGGCTGCAGACACACGACCCATACAGTAGCAGAACAACGTGTGTAATGGGTGAATAGAGGCTGCAGACACACGACCCATACAGTAGCAGAACAACGTGTGTAATGGGTGAATAGAGGCTGCAGACACACGACCCATACAGTAGCAGAACAACGTGTGTAATGGGTGAATAGAGGCTGCAGACACACGACCCATACAGTAGCAGAACAACGTGTGTAATGGGTGAATAGAATAGGCTGCAGACACACGACCCATACAGTAGCAGAACAACGTGTGTAATGGGTGAATAGAGGCTGCAGACACACGACCCATACAGTAGCAGAACAACGTGTGTAATGGGTGAATAGAGGCTGCAGACACACGACCCATACAGCAGCAGAACAACGTGTGTAATGGGTGAATAGAGGCTGCAGACACACGACCCATACAGCAGCAGAACAACGTGTGTAATGGGTGAATAGAGGCTGCAGACACACGACCCATACAGCAGCAGAACAACGTGTGTAATGGGTGAATAGAGGCTGCAGACACACGACCCATACAGCAGCAGAACAACGTGTGTAATGGGTGAATAGAGGCTGCAGACACACGACCCATACAGCAGCAGAACAACGTGTGTAATGGGTGAATAGAGGCTGCAGACACACAGAGCAGAACAACATACAGCAGCAGAACAACGTGTGTAATGGGTGAATAGAGGCTGCAGACACACGACCCATACAGTAGCAGAACAACGTGTGTAATGGGTGAATAGAGGCTGCAGACACACGACCCATACAGTAGCAGAACAACGTGTGTAATGGGTGAATAGAGGCTGCAGACACACGACCCATACAGTAGCAGAACAACGTGTGTAATGGGTGAATAGAGGCTGCAGACACACGACCCATACAGCAGCAGAACAACGTGTGTAATGGGTGAATAGAGGCTGCAGACACACGACCCATACAGTAGCAGAACAACGTGTGTAATGGGTGAATAGAGGCTGCAGACACACGACCCATACAGCAGCAGAACAACGTGTGTGAATGGGTGAATAGAGGAACTGCAGACTGCAGACACACGACCCATACAGCAGCAGAACAACGTGTGTAATGGGTGAATAGAGGCTGCAGACACACGACCCATACAGCAGCAGAACAACGTGTGTAATGGGTGAATAGAGGCTGCAGACACACGACCCATACAGCAGCAGAACAACGTGTGTAATGGGTGAATAGAGGCTGCAGACACACGACCCATACAGCAGCAGAACAACGTGTGTAATGGGTGAATAATAGAGGCTGCAGACACACGACCCATACAGTAGCAGAACAACGTGTGTAATGGGTGAATAGAGGCTGCAGACACACGACCCATACAGCAGCAGAACAACGTGTGTAATGGGTGAATAGAGGCTGCAGACACACGACCCATACAGCAGCAGAACAACGTGTGTAATGGGTGAATAGAGGCTGCAGACACACGACCCATACAGTAGCAGAACAACGTGTGTAATGGGTGAATAGAGGCTGCAGACACACGACCCATACAGCAGCAGAACAACGTGTGTAATGGGTGAATAGAGGCTGCAGACACACGACCCATACAGCAGCAGAACAACGTGTGTAATGGGTGAATAGAGGCTGCAGACACACGACCCATACAGCAGCAGAACAACGTGTGTAATGGGTGAATAGAGGCTGCAGACACACGACCCATACAGCAGCAGAACAACGTGTGTAATGGGTGAATAGAGGCTGCAGACACACGACCCATACAGCAGCAGAACAACGTGTGTAATGGGTGAATAGAGGCTGCAGACACACGACCCATACAGCAGCAGAACAACGTGTGTAATGGGTGAATAGAGGCTGCAGACACACGACCCATACAGCAGCAGAACAACGTGTGTAATGGGTGAATAGAGGCTGCAGACACACGACCCATACAGCAGCAGAACAACGTGTGTAATGGGTGAATAGAGGCTGCAGACACACGACCCATACAGCAGCAGAACAACGTGTGTAATGGGTGAATAGAGGCTGCAGACACACGACCCATACAGCAGCAGAACAACGTGTGTAATGGGTGAATAGAGGCTGCAGACACACGACCCATACAGTAGCAGAACAACGTGTGTAATGGGTGAATAGAGGCTGCAGACACACGACCCATACAGTAGCAGAACAACGTGTGTAATGGGTGAATAGAGTCTGCAGACACACGACCCATACAGTAGCAGAACAACGTGTGTAATGGGTGAATAGAGGCTGCAGACACACGACCCATACAGTAGCAGACAACGTGTGTAATGGGTGAATAGAGGCTGCAGACACACGACCCATACAGCAGCAGAACAACGTGTGTAATGGGTGAATAGAGGCTGCAGACACACGACCCATACAGCAGCAGAACAACGTGTGTAATGGGTGAATAGAGTCTGCAGACACACGACCCATACAGTAGCAGAACAACGTGTGTAATGGGTGAATAGAGGCTGCAGACACACGACCCATACAGCAGCAGAACAACGTGTGTAATGGGTGAATAGAGGCTGCAGACACACGACCCATACAGCAGCAGAACAACGTGTGTAATGGGTGAATAGAGGCTGCAGACACACCCATACAGCAGCAGAACAACGTGTGTAATGGGTGAATAGAGGCTGCAGAGCAGCAGAGACAACGCGTGTAATGGGTGAATAGAGGCTGCAGACACACGACCCATACCCTCAGATCATAACTGCTTTGAAGTGGAAACATGAGATGTCGGCCTGCTCTCCTTTCCCTTCCAACAGGTGTCCAAACAGCTGGAGAGGTGGAGAGCAAGGACGAGAGAGAGCGAAAGAGAGGGAGGACGAGTGAGAGAAAGAGAGAGAAAGAGAGAGGACAAGATGAGAGAGAGAGGGATAGAGGGATAGAGAGAGAGGACAAGATGAGAGAGAGAGGGATAGAGAGAGAGGACAAGATGAGAGAGAGAGGGATAGAGAGAGAGGACAAGATGAGAGAGAGAGGGATAGAGAGAGAGGACAAGATGAGAGAGAGAGGGATAGAGAGAGAGGACAAGATGAGAGAGAGAGGGATAGAGGGATAGAGAGAGAGGACAAGATGAGAGAGAGAGGGATAGAGGGATAGAGAGAGAGGACAAGATGAGAGAGAGAGGGATAGAGGGATAGAGAGAGAGGACAAGATGAGAGAGAGAGGGATAAAGGGATAGAGAGAGAGGACAAGATGAGAGAGAGGGATAGAGGGATAGAGAGAGAGGACAAGATGAGAGAGAGAAAGAGAGAGAGAAAGAGGGGTAGAG
>NW_024607616.1:20000-22500 GCF_018296145.1 Oncorhynchus tshawytscha | reverse complement strand
CACTCAGACATAAATTACAAACTAAGAATGTGTTTAGTGATGTTCTCTGTTTAGTGAGTCCTCCAGATCAGAGGCTGTAGGGATGACCAGGAATGTTCTCTGTTTAGTGAGTCCTCCAGATCAGAGGCAGTAGAGATGACCAGGGATGTTCTCTGTTTAGTGAGTCCGCCAGATCAGAGGCAGTAGAGATGACCAGGGATGTTCTCTTGATGAGTGAATTGGACCATTTTCCTGTCAAAATGTAACAAGTACTTTTGGGTATCAGGGAAAATGTATGGAGTAAAAAGTACAGTAGTTTCTTTAGGAATGTAGTGAAGTAAAAGTAAAAGTTGTCAAAAATATAAATAGTATAGTACAGATACCCCAAAAACTACTTAAGTAGTATCACTCCAGTACAGTTCTGATTTCAGGATGTAAATCTTGGTGGAGCTCAAACTCAACATTATTTTTTATATACATGTCAGCAAAGCCACAAACACTAAACAATACATTAACTGCACTGTAACGGTGACAAACGGTGCCCACAAACTGTTATGGCCGACATAAAGCTGTCCCAACAGCAGAGCCTTCTGTTCAGCACCATGGAGTGAATCCTTACCACGGCTACACCTGGCTATCAGCGGAGCCTTGTCTGGCAGCCAAACAGTTCCTTCTGCCAAAATTACTGCCTTATTTTAAAAAAATACCTAGCTGATATGGCTGACTCAGTTAAAATAAATGTGGTTTCTACTGACAATTGAGATGTACAAACTATGGCATAAGGGAATGATGAGTGGATAAGTGGCAATCCGTCATTTTAAGACATTAAGACATTAATGAGCGAGCTAGGACGGACGTAACATTAGTCAATATAACTATTTGTTCAGCACTTTTGAAACGTACAGCAACGGAATTCAGAACATGGGCCGTTCTTACAGTGTTCTCCCTGTACACCAAGTCAGAACCGTAGGATAAATAAAGGGGGCATATAAACAGACAATGAAAGCTTTTACAATATTTGATGATGACATTTCTCTAAAACAGGCTATAGGCTACATGTGCACCACCAAGTCAGAACCGTAGGATAAATAAAGGGGGCATATAAACAGACAATGAAAGCTTTTACAATATTTGATGATTACATTTCTCTAAAACAGGCTGTAGGCTACATGTGCACCACCAAGTCAGAACAGTAGGATAAGTTATGAGGGGGAAAGGGACCAAATTATTAAGGTGAGGCACATGGGCTACTAACAGCTTACGACCTAACATACACTTAGTATTACTTTCTTAGCTACAGTAACATATCTCCCTGGCATATTACATAATTCATGCAGCAGCGTACTGTACATTTTTGGACTCACCATTGTTGTGCTGTGTTCACTTGAACAGGAAGGTGGCAAATTTGACATGAAACTTTGTCATCAAAGTCTGGCATTCTATGGATTTATGCTGCTTTCAAGACAAATAGGACCTTGGAAAAATACAAAGTGATCTTCAGGTCGGAGCTCTAGAAAGAAGCCAGAGTTCCCAACTTCCCAGTTGGATGACCGTTCAAAACATATTTTCCCCAGTCGGAGCTTGTGTTCCCCCCCGAGTTCCCAGTTGTCTTGAACTCACCTAAGTCATATTTCCCATATCCCAGTTTCCAGTTGTCTTGAATGCAGCAGAAGTCATGCTAGTTTGACAGCATGGTCAAATGTTTTCAACCTTTTCTGGCCCGTGGTTTTGCATATAAATGTTTAGCATTTTAAGAAAAGAGACCCTTAAACCCAGACTTGGACCCCCAGTCCACTGAATATTAGGGAAGGAAAATAGGGATTGCTGTGCAACGCTTGCAGTTCGCCACGGATTCCTTCCAAACTTGTCTTCCTTGTCGAATTTGCGAATTCCGACGTGTTGTGTAATGTTTATGCCCAATGGCCGATGAGCATCGATACATTTTTATCTATAATTGAAAAGGATTTGCCAGTAGATTGTCGACGTGATTCATGATTATCACTGCTAGCTATGATTTTGAAAGTACGAGGTTGACATGATCCGTCCAATCATAGTTGAGGGGTTTGACATCATTTTATCTGTGGCCAATGACCTTGAGCCGTCTTGGACGGGCACTTCTAATGTAAATCGCTGGCAACACCCAATGGGGGCTTGAACTGTCTAGATCTCCCTGTAGATTCTGCAGTGATGTAGTGTCCCCCATGAGTGACAGAACACTGAGCCAATCACAGCGTAACTAGAGAACGTTACCAACCCCTACGCTCTGTATTTTCCGCTGGCTGCCCCACCACCACAGAAAGCACTGATCTAGGTTGAAACACCTGCATTTTGGAGCTGCTTTAAAATCAAGAAAACTACAAAAAGAGAATGTTTGTTACGCGGCTTCATTAACTCATTACATTGTTTGCAAACTGATACGTGATACTCATTAATGTCAATATAACATGGGAACCAGGCTCTGCCCCCACCTGCCCTGAATGACAGGGGCCGCCATTGCTCCTGCAGTAAGTACAGCCATGTT
>NW_024607616.1:0-17500 GCF_018296145.1 Oncorhynchus tshawytscha | reverse complement strand
AGTAGTGTACTGAAAGCTGGTTTATACTATGGGTGTGTCCCTAAATTCAATCTGGAGTGCTAGAGAGTGATCACAGTGCGCTCTGAGAGCGTTCCGTTAAACACAGAGCGTTGTCATATTGTCCGTTCTCAGAGCGTTGTCATATTGTCTCCGTTCGAAACACAGAGCGTCATATTGTCCGTTCGTAAAAACTCAGAGCGTTGTCATATTGTCCGTTCGTAAACTCAGAGCGTTGTCATATTGTCCGTTCGTAAACTCAGAGCGTTGTCATATTGTCCGTTTGTTAAACTCAGAGCGTTGTCATATTGTCCGTTCGTAAACTCAGAGCGTTGTCATATTGTCCGTTCGTAAACTCAGAGCGTTGTCATATTGTCCGTTCGTTAAACTCAGAGCGTTGTCATATTGTCCGTTCGTAAACTCATATTGCGTTTTCGCTCTCGGAGCATTCAGAGAGCACACTGGACGCTCTGGCCGAGGAGTCGGGTTGATCCCAGCGTTCTGACCTCACAACAGAAGTCAAGCACCCAAGCTAACTGGCTAACGTTGGCTAGCTTTCTAGCTACTTCCTGACACAAATGAGGGAAGCATTTTACACCGCCCTAGCAGAGCCGGTTAAGCTGTTTTTATCCAGAGCATCGGAGATGGAAACTGTGCTGCTGGTAACCATTTAACCTTTAAGCTTTTTTTGCCAACTTTAACTGACACCGGCCATATTCGACGCGTTCCTAAATTCGTCAGTTATTCTGCGCTCTGGCACACTCAGACGAGTGCCCTGAAATCGGAGTAGACAGCCAGAGCGAATTTACCTGCTACGTCTATCGACAGTCGCAGTGACATCATGAAGATTCTATTGAAATGGTTTTCTTGCATAGTGGAGTCTTTTTGTTTAGACATGTAGCTAGCTAGCTAAACAATTAAACATAGTCCCAGCTCATAACGTTACTACTCTTCATGAATCTGCAGGTAGCTAACCATCAAGGTTCAATGTTAGCTAGCTAGCTAACATTAGGCTATAACTAGCATTACAAATGGCTCTGGAGATACGAAAAATATTATTACACAGATCATACACATAACGTTAGCCAGCCAGCTAACTTTAGCTAGAAAGCTAACAGTACACTTTAACTTGAAATGAAAACGACTTTCAGACAAAATTAGAAATGTGTAATATCTGAAAATGTAGCTAACTAGACTATCTTACCCATATACATGGATGGACGCTTCTCCCACTCTGTCACGGATGCCATGGTTACCCTTAGTTTGAGGATGTAATCCGGAGACATGTGTTTTATACAACAGCCTTCTGTGCGTTCTCTTTTTTGACTCCGTCTGCACATTTGCAATCAAAACGACAGAATTTTCTCCTTTTCTCCTTAGCGATCATACTCTAATTCCACTGATGTCAAAACAGGGTCCTCCAGAAAGTGGAGAGCAACACGTATGCAGTTCTACTGCGTGATGTCTTTAGAAAGGATTACCTAAGCATACGGACCAGCTCATGTTATAGACAGAAGCGTGATATATGGCAGACCAATCAGAACTCATCTCTTGACATGTCCAGCCCACCCATTATCTCAGCCAATCATGGCTCTCGGGAAGGTTCCCCCTCCTCTTTTTCGGTGGCTAAACTAACTAGGCTCGTAATTTAACAATTTTATTCGTATTTACAGATGACATACACATTTGTTATTAAGGCACACGAAAGGTCACATGTTCCAGAAGGCATTTCTGCTAAAAAAAAACAACAACAGATTGATGCTTTTTATTTTTATGTTCAAATGGCTCTCCTGTGAGGTAGTGACGCGTGACCTAGCTTCCTGTGACGCGTGACCTAGCTTCCTGTGACGCGTGACCTAGCTTCCTGTGACGCGTGACCTAGCTTCCTGTGACGCGTGACCTAGCTTCCTGTGACGCGTGACCTAGCTTCCTGTGACGCGTGACCTAGCTGACCCTAGCTTCCTGTGACGCGTGACCTAGCTTCCTGTGACGCGTGACCTAGCTTCCTGACATGAGTCACAATTTGGCTTCCAAAAGCATCTGTTCAAATGACCAGAAGAGATGGTCCCCTTGAAAAACAATGTCTCTGAATCCACCAGGACTATATAACACAAGTCAAGGTGAAAGTGTAGCCTACGTGTCATTCCGGGTGATCTGATCCCAGACCAGTGTTCAGGTAGGGTCAGAGATGTTTAATACAAGCTACTTCCTGTCTATTAACATTCCAGGTGATCTGATCCCAGACCAGTGTTCAGGTAGGGTCAGAGAGGTTTAATACAGCTACTCCTGTCTAATTAACATCTAGGGCTGCAGTTTCAACCAGTGTTCAGGTAATGCAGATCTCTTAGGGCTGCAGTTTCTCCTCTCTCTTCTGTCCTGCGTCCCAAATTCAGAAACGAGCGCATTTTGTTTGCTCTACATTTGGCTTGCTAATTCAGCCCGTCCGAGAGGAGGAGTGGGAGAGATGCAGAGCAGAGAGGTAGCTTTTCTATGCCTCACAGGCCGTGTGTGTGTGTGTGTGTGTGTGTGTGTGTGTGTGTGTGTGTGTGATTTCTATGCCTCACAGGTCCTTCTCCCTCCTTCCTGGCTCACCACTCGTCATTAGCATTCTAAATACATACAAGGCTTTGTCATCACATTCCCCTCACAACTCATTTCAACTAAAATTATGCATTTTATAATTATGCGTTATACAGTGCCTCCTTGTTCAACTACTACATTACCTCCTGTCCCACAGTGTCTCCTTGTTCTACTACTACATTACCTCCTGTCCCACAGTGTCTCCTTGTTCAACTACTACATTACCTCCTGTCCAACATCGTCTCCTTGTTCAACTACTACATTGTGTCTCCTTGTTCAACTACTACATTACCTCCTGTCCAACATCGTCTTCTTGTTCAACTACTACATTACCTCCTGTCCCACAGTGTCTCCTTGTTCAACTACTACATTACCTCCTGTCCCACAGTGTCTCCTTGTTCTACTACTACATTACCTCCTGTCCAACATCGTCTTCTTGTTCAACTACTACATTGTGTCTCCTTGTTCAACTACTACATTACCTCCTGTCCAACATCGTCTTCTTGTTCAACTACTACATTACCTCCTGTCCCACAGTGTCTCCTTGTTCTACTACTACATTACCTCCTGTCCAACATCGTCTTCTTGTTCAACTACTACATTACCTCCTGTCCCACAGTGTCTCCTTGTTCAACTACTACATTACCTCCTGTCCAACATCGTCTTCTTGTTCAACTACTACATTACCTCCTGTCCAAGTGTCTCCTTGTTCTACTACTACATTGTGTCTTCTTGTTCAACTACTACATTACCTCCTGTCCAACATCGTCTCCTTGTTCAACGACTACATTACCTCCTGTCCCACAGTGTCTCCTTGTTCTACTACTACATTACCTCCTGTCCCACAGTGTCTCCTTGTTCTACTACTACATTACCTCCTGTCCCACAGTGTCTCCTTGTTCTACTACTACATTACCTCCTGTCCCACAGTGTCTCCTTGTTCAACTACTACATTACCTCCTGTCCCAACAGTGTCTCCTTGTTCAACTACTACATGACCTATTCAGAGTGAAACCATGTTGGATTCTGTACTAAACTGCTCTGACTCCTGATGAGAGAGTGGCAGTAACGTTTTGAAGTGGGCTCAGGGTGGTCTCCCACTATTAACCAATCAGAGGGCATCGCTGGGCGGCCAGGATAAAGGATGTCCATGTTGATTGGTTAGAACAAGGCCTAGCTTTGTGAGGTCACTGCATGGGGAGGTGGGGAGGGTGAGTGCTGAGGTGGATCCTTGAAACATCAAACTGATGTCACGTCATTGAAGTGGAAATGTACAATGGTTAAGGTGAGGGTTAAGTTTAGAGTTAGGTGGGACGGGACAATCAATGCTGTGTGTCAAATTAGTGACCAGGCTGATGCTGCTTCAGCCAGGAATCAGGATAGAACTACACAGACAGGTCGTTCAGCCAGGATAGAACTACACAGACAGGTAGTTCAGCCAGGAATCAGGAGAGAACTACACAGACAGGTAGTTCAGCCAGGATAGAACAACACAGACAGGTGGTTCAGCCAGGATAGAACTACACAGACAGGTAGTTCAGCCAGGAATCAGGAGAGAACTACACAGACAGGTAGTTCAGCCAGGATAGAACTACACAGACAGCTGGTTCAGCCAGGATAGAACTACACAGACAGGCGGTTCAGCCAGGAGAGAACTACACAGACAGGCGGTTCAGCCAGGAGGGAACTACACAGCCAGGCGGTTCAGCCAGGAGGGAACTACAGGCAGTTCAGGCAGTTCAGCCAGGATAGAACTACACAGACAGGCAGTTCAGCCAGGATAGAACTACACAGACAGCTGGTTCAGCCAGGATAGAACTACACAGACAGGTATTTCAGCCAGGATAGAACTACTCAGACAGGCGGTTCAGCCAGGATAGAACTACACAGACAGGCAGTTCAGCCAGTGCATTGTGAAACATTGAATCATAAGATAATACAATTGCAATTCATGTGATAGGTCTATAGATAGTTTGAATTATATGATTGGCCTATAGCCTGTCTCCGTTGGGCCTATAGCCTGTCTCCGTTGGGCCTATAGCCTGTCTCCGTTGGGCCTATAGCCTGTCTCCGGGCCTTGGGCCTATAGCCTGTCTCCGTTGGGCCTATAGCCTGTCTCCGTTGGGCCTATAGCCTGTCTCCGTTGGGCCTATAGCCTGTCTCCGTTGGGCCTATAGCCTGTTTCCGTTGCTGGCCAATTACAGATGCCACCAGATTCATATCAGGAAATGTAGGTCATTTCATTTAAAACAGCAGAGGTCATCAGGAGACACTGACGAAACACTCATACAGAATGGTCTTTGCATCGCGATAACACAGATATTTAATTAAGCTAATACTGCCTCTGATTTAGTCCTCTATATTTCACAGTCATCTCTGGCTCGCCAACTCACAGCCACAGCCAGAATCATGCTAGCTTTCATCAGTTGTCCTGTTGTGTTACAGATTTACAACCTACTGCTCTTTGTGGACATACACGGACAAACACCGGGAGAGAGTGGAAGACTTTTATATCACTAATGAGAAAAAGAAAAATTAAATGAGAATTTGTTCCAAGCATGTTCAAAGCAGAGCAACTTACTCAAGTAGGCTGCAGAACCATGGACAGCTACTGTCCCCGACACTATCTAATCAGTACATGAAGACAATTTCTGCGTTGACTCACTAGTGACAATGATAAGGGCATTTTTTTACCACAAAAGGTCTCCTGTCTCAATCTCCCCACTAAAGCCAGTGTCTGGAGTAGGACCTGACTCCTCTCCCAGTCTCCCCACTAAAGCCGGTGTCTGGAGTAGGACCTCTCCTCTCCCAGTCTCCCCACTAAAGCAGTGTCTGGTGTAGGACCTGACTCCTCTCCCAGTCTCCCCACTAAAGCCAGTGTCTGGTGTAGGACCTGACTCCTCTCCCAGTCTCCCCACTAAAGCCAGTGTCTGGTGTAGGACCTGACTCCTCTCCCAGTCTCCCCACTAAAGCCAGTGTCTGGTGTAGGACCTCTCCTCTCCCAGTCTCCCCACTAAAGCCAGTGTCTGGTGTAGGACCTGACCCTCTCCCAGTCTCCCCACTAAAGCCAGTGTCTGGAGTAGGACCTGACTCCTCTCCCAGTCTCCCCACTAAAGCCAGTGTCTGGTGTAGGACCTCTCCTCTCCCAGTCTCCCCACTAAAGCCAGTGTCTGGTGTAGGACATCTCCTCTCCCAGTCTCCCCACTAAAGCCAGTGTCTGGAGTAGGACATCTCCTCTCCTAGTCTCCCCACTAAAGCCAGTGTCTGGTGTAGGACCTGACTCCTCTCCCAGTCTCCCCACTAAAGCCAGTGTCTGGTGTAGGACCTGACTCCTCTCCCAGTCTCCCCACTAAAGCCAGTGTCTGGTGTAGGACCTGACTCCTCTGCCAGTCTCCCCACTAAAGCCAGTGTCTGGTGTAGGACCTCTCCTCTCCCAGTCTCCCCACTAAAGCCAGTGTCTGGTGTAGGACCTGACTCCTCTCCCAGTCTCCCCACTAAAGCCAGTGTCTGGAGTAGGACCTGACTCCTCTCCCAGTCTCCCCACTAAAGCCAGTGTCTGGTGTAGGACCTCTCCTCTCCCAGTCTCCCCACTAAAGCCAGTGTCTGGTGTAGGACCTGACTCCTCTCCTAGTCTCCCCACTAAAGCCAGTGTCTGGTGTAGGACCTGACTCCTCTCCCAGTAGGCTCTCATCAGTCATAGATCAAACACACTTTAACATCACCATTCTCCGTTCTGTGGCCCGAGAAGCTAAAGCCTCGTATGGTTTTACTACCGTCAAGTCCCATCGCGATCTGATAGGCCGTCCCACTCCAATCACATGTATAGTGATTGGTGGACGTTTCAATCAATGGAGCATGAAGCAGATCTACTGTGTCTGTTGTACCAACACTCAGCAGTCCCCACTGTGAGTACAGAGCAGCACGGCTTCACTGACAGCATCTAGTTCATAGATACCCAGAAAGCACGTGAACAAAACAAACAAAACAAAAAACAGGTGAAAGTAGCATATTAAATACAACTTTGCTCAGCGGATAAAAGCAGCATTTCATACGCACGCGCACACGTTCCACGAATGATCATCTGATAACTGACCACATGAATCACTCCTTTATCTCTTTGCAAAGATTCTGAATATGGGTTTGTGTGTGTCTATGCTGATAAATAGGAAAACTAGACTATCAGTAGCAAGATTGGTCGGCTTCCCAATTCATCCAGTCAAATGTTGATGCTCCGGTTGGAGCGCATTGTAACAGTCCTTATAATAGACACTAGTCATCTCAGATCGGCGAAGTCTACAGCGTGGATGCCAACCCCCCTTTCACTAGGAAGCTGAAGTGGACTCTTGTTTTCTGTGTTCCTGTAAATAAATAGTGAATGTGTAATTCGGTCAACCGGGCGGATTGATGTAAAAAAAAAAAATAATAATAAATACTGTCAGGCGTCAGGACCCAAGAAGGTGAACAGCTCCCAAATCGCCGCGGACACACTGACAGATGATGAATGAAATTATAGTTATTATTAATTATTATTAGATTATTAATTAATTATTATTAGACTAATGAAAACACAACCGTTCTTTTAACCGTCTATTCAATCATCAGGTTGATTCGATAGATTAGGTTATGTAGCCATCTGGACAACGGTGGAGAAATGACACAGTAACTTCATAAATGCTGTCTAGTCTAGCACTTCAATATTTGACATTGGCTAAAATAATGCAGGGGGGTAATTAAGGGGCCATTTTCAGACCTTAATTTCAATAGGCTTGTGAAGAGTTGAGTGAGCGAGCGAGCTAATGCAGAAAACTACAAATTGCGTTTATTTTCACTCATTCTAAAATGTTGGATCCAAAAATAATATATAGACTGCACTCAACCAGGACTTCATTGGCTTATGAATGTAAACCACATAATAGTTCAACCTACTAAAGTCTTGTAAAAAAATAAAATATATATAATATATGTGCCATCTTTCACTATTCAGTCATCCAAAGTGTCATAATAAGTGTGTAGCCAAGATGCGCAATTGTGTGAATCAAACCGGTCCCGTCTAATTGAACTCACCGGCGCAGATGAAGCTCCAACCGTCGGTCTTCTTACCCGGAGACAGCAGGAAGCCTCCAGTAGCCCAACACCAAAATAACCAGACTTCAATCCACTAATATGATGGTCCTCCTTTTAATCCACTCCTAAATTTAAGGCTATTTGGTAGAAGAACAAAAACAAATGTCAACCATAACGTGATACCTTCTGTGTTGCGTAAAACGGAGAGGAGCGATTCCAAAAGAGGGCTACTTGTTTGATTCAGTTTGTGATACTGTGTATCTCAAGGTAATTCTCAGTGTTGGTGTTGAATCCATTTCACAGGGACGCAGCTTTTATTCCGTTAGCAGCACAAGCTAATGGCAAGTAGCACCAGTGTCAAGCCAAAGACACACGGGCCCTGCTTTTTCAAACAGCCGATAATGTCTTTTAATCTTATTTTTTTTAAAGAGTCCGAAAACCCGTTCCCGCTGCGATCAACAAATTCCTTCCATTGGGGAGTCTTTTGGATCGCAGCACACACACACACACACACACACACACCGCTCTTTCAATAGCAGCAGTGTGTGTTTCGTGCTACTGTGAGGAGCAGCTGCCAGCCACAGACCAAAGCAACAAGAAATGCGGCATCCGAGACAGCAGGGGAGAACAAAAATCGACATGAAACGTCCCCCTTTTTCTCAAACTCAGAAATCAATGTCAACATCCATTATATCCCGGTAAAAGCGTATTTCCTCACTGAACGACTGACGTATGACCCGCCAGGACGGTCGTTCCAGCGGCAGTGATTGTGTTCACACTTTCCCGAGGCCGTCCTCGATACACAACACTCCTTTTCTTCCCAGCCTCCTCCGGTTGTGACAAGCATGTCGCGGCCAATCCACGAGCGCGCATCCCGGACCCCCTCCTTCCTCTGACCGGAGCGCTCCCGGTAAAACCTGGACCGGGATAAACTCCATGGATTGGAGTCAGTAAAGTAGACAATGGAACAGTCTGCACGGTGCAGCTAATACAACCATAGAGACAGTTGATAGGCTACTATTAGGGGCCAGATGATGTGTGTGTGTATATATATATATATATATATATTAGGTTACTATTATAAGACAATAGTAATATAACCTTTGGTGTTGTTATGCATCGGTCTACACTTATACAGTAACCACTATCTCCAGCCCTCATCCAATCAGACACCCACTTCCCAGCCCTCATCCAATCAGACAGCCACTACCTCCAGCCCTCATCCAATCAGACAGCCACTATCTCCAGCCCTCATCCAATCAGACACCCACTTCCCAGCCCTCATCCAATCAGACAGCCACTACCTCCAGCCCTCATCCAATCAGACAGCCACTATCTCCAGCCCTCATCCAATCAGACACCCACTTCCCAGCCCTCATACAATCAGACAGCCACTACCTCCAGCCCTCATCCAATCAGACAGCTACTACCTCCAGCCCTCATCCAATCAGACAGCCACTACCTCCAGCCCTCATCCAATCAGACAGCCACTACCTCCAGCCCTCATCCAATCAGACAGCCACTACAGCCCTCATCAATCAGACAGCCACTAGCCCTCTTCCAATCAGACAGCCACTATCTCCAGCCCTCATCCAATCAGACAGCCACTATCTCCAGCCCTCATCCAATCAGACACCCACTTCCAGCCCTCATCCAATCAGACAGCCACTATCTCCAGCCCTCATCCAATCAGACACCCACTTCCCAGCCCTCATCCAATCAGACAGCCACTACCTCCAGCCCTCATCCAATCAGACAGCCACTACCTCCAGCCCTCATCCAATCAGACAGCCACTATCTCCAGCCCTCATCCAATCAGACAGCCACTTCCTCCAGCCCTCATCTAATCAGACAGCCAATATCTCCAGCCCTCATCCAATCAGACAGCCACTTCCTCCAGCCCTCATCCAATCAGAGAGCCACTTCCAGCCCTCATCCAATCAGACAGCCACTTCCCAGGCCTCATCCAATCAGACAGCCACTGCCCAGCCCTCATCTAATCAGACAGCCCCTCCAGCCCTCATCTAATCAGACAGCCACTTCCTCCAGCCCTCATCTAATCAGACAGCCACTTCACAGCCCTCATCCAATCAGACAGCCACTTCCCAGCCCTCATCTAATCAGACAGCCACTATCTCCAGCCCTCATCCAATCAGACAGCCACTTCCTCCAGCCCTCATCCAATCAGACAGCCACTTCACAGCCCTCATCCAGCCCTCATCCAATCAGACAGCCACTATCTCCAGCCCTCAGCCCTCAGCCCTCATCAATCAGACAGCCACTTCACAGCACTCATCTAATCAGACCAGCCCTCATCCAATCAGACAGCCACTTCCTCCAGCCCTCATCTAATCAGACAGCCACTTCCTCCAGCCCTCATCTAATCAGTCAGCCACTCCTCCAGCCCTCATCAATCAGACAGCCACTTTCTCCAGCCCTCATCCAATCAGACAGCCACTTCACAGCCCTCATCCAATCAGACAGCCACTTCACAGCCCTCATCTAATCAGACAGCCACTATCTCCAGCCCTCATCCAATCAGACAGCCACTTCACAGCCCTCATCCAATCAGACAGCCACTTCACAGCCCTCATCTAATCAGACAGCCACTATCTCCAGCCCTCATCCAATCAGACAGCCACTTCACAGCCCTCATCCAATCAGACAGCCACTTCACAGCCCTCATCTAATCAGACAGCCACTATCTCCAGCCCTCATCCAATCAGACAGCCACTTCACAGCCCTCATCCAATCAGACAGCCACTTCACAGCCCTCATCCAATCAGACAGCCACTTCACAGCCCTCATCTAATCAGACAGCCACTATCTCCAGCCCTCATCCAATCAGACAGCCACTTCACAGCCACTCATCCAATCAGACAGCCCTCATCATCCAATCAGACAGCCACTTCACAGCCCTCATCTAATCAGACAGCCACTATCTCCAGCCCTCATCCAATCAGACAGCCACTTCACAGCCCTCATCCAATCAGACAGCCACTTCACAGCCCTCAGCCCTCATCCAATCAGACAGCCACTCATCCAATCAGACAGCCACTTCACAGCCCTCATCTAATCAGACAGCCACTATCTCCAGCCCTCATCCAATCAGACAGCCACTTCACAGCCCTCATCCAATCAGACAGCCACTTCACAGCCCTCATCTAGCCCTCAGCCCTCTTCAATCAGACAGCCACAGCCCTCATCCAATCAGACAGCCACTCCAGCCCTCATCTAATCAGACAGCCACTATCTCCAGCCCTCATCCAATCAGACAGCCACTTCACAGCCCTCATCTAATCAGACAGCCACTATCTCAGCCCTCATCCAATCAGACAGCCACTTCACAGCCCTCATCCAATCAGACAGCCCTTCACAGCCCTCATCTAATCAGACAGCCACTATCTCCAGCCCTCATCCAGACAGCCACTATCTCCAGCCCTCATCCAATCAGACAGCCACTTCACAGCCCTCATCCAATCAGACAGCCACTTCACAGCCCTCATCTAATCAGACAGCCACTATCTCCAGCCCTCATCCAATCAGACAGCCACTTCACAGCCCTCATCCAATCAGACAGCCACTTCACAGCCCTCATCTAATCAGACAGCCACTATCTCCAGCCCTCATCCAATCAGACAGCCACTTCATCATCTAATCAGACAGCCACTATCTCCAGCCCTCATCCAATCAGACAGCCACTTCCCAGGCCTCACACTGGTGATCAGTGCTGCTCACACTATGCCACTGAGAAAAGTAAAACTTACAAACATGCAGTGTGAGAAAATCCACATGTCAAAATCTTCTTTTTTTTTTTGGGGGAAACCCAAGAGATGACATTGCATCCAGTGTTTTCACCCTCTCAGCAGAGTAGATAGTGACCCCAGAGTGGGAATTCTATTCATAACCATGGAGTCTAGAGAGATCGTCGAGGAGGAAGATTCATCACCGGTGTAAATGAAGTGGATACAGGATAGAAATGGAGGGCTTGTGTGGAAAGGGAGAAATTGCTGCAGACTGTATTGTGTTGTAGCAGTGTGGCCTGTATGAGAACTGTACGGAACTCAATCAATTCAGAATGCCAAGAGTGTTTATCAATAGCCACTACCTCCAGCCCTCATCCAATCAGACAGCCACTTCCTCCAGCCCTCATCCAATCAGAGAGCCACTTCACAGCCCTCATCCAATCAGACAGCCACTTCCCACCTCATCAGCCACTTCCCAGCCCTCATCTAATCAGACAGCCAATACCTCCAGCCCTCATCTAATCAGACAACCACTCCTCCAGCCCTCATCCAATCAGACAGCCACTTCCTCCAGCCCTCATCTAATCAGACAGCCACTTCACAGCCCTCATCCAATCAGACAGCCACTTCCAGCCCTCATCTAATCAGACAGCCACTATCTCCAGCCCTCATCCAATCAGACAGCCACTTCCTCCAGCCCTCATCCAATCAGACAGCCACTTCACAGCCCTCATCCAATCAGACAGCCACTTCACAGCCCTCATCTAATCAGACAGCCACTATCTCCAGCCCTCATCCAATCAGACAGCCACTTCACAGCCCTCATCAATCAGCAGCCACTCAGACAGCCACTCCAATCAGACAGCCACTTCCTCCAGCCCTCATCTAATCAGACAGCCACTCACCAGCCCTCATCCAATCAGACAGCCACCACAGCCCTCATCCAATCAGACAGCCACTTCATCATCCAATCAGACAGCCACTTCACAGCCCTCATCTAATCAGACAGCCACTTCACTAATCAGCCCACTCTCCATCCAATCAGACAGCCACTTCACAGCCCTCATCCAATCAGACAGCCACTTCTCAGCCCTCATCCAATCAGACAGCCACTTCACAGCCCTCATCTAATCAGACAGCCACTATCTCCAGCCCTCATCCAATCAGACAGCCACTTCACAGCCCTCATCCAATCAGACAGCCACTTCACAGCCCTCATCTAATCAGACAGCCACTATCTCCAGCCCTCATCCAATCAGACAGCCACTTCACAGCCCTCATCTAATCAGACAGCCACTATCTCCAGCCCTCATCCAATCAGACAGCCACTTCCCAGGCCTGTTGGGAACACACTGGTGATGCGTCATATTGTGCTGCTCATACACTATGCACCGGAGACCAGCAACAATGAGAAAAGTAAAACTTACGAAACATGTATTTTTTTGTATATTTTGCAGTGTGAGAAAATCCACATGTCAAAATTACTTCTTTTTTTTTGTAGGGGGAAACCCAAGAGATGATGGATTGCATCCAGTGTTTTCACCCTCTCAGCAGAGTAGATAGTGACCCCAGAGTGGGAATTCTATTCATAACCATGGAGTCTAGAGAGATCGTCGAGGAGGAAGATTCATCACCGGTGTCCTAAATGAAGTGGATACAGGATAGAAATGGAGGGCTTGTGTGGAAAGGAGAAATTGCTGCAGACTGTATTGTGTTGTAGCAGTGTGGCCTGTATGAGAACTGTACGGAACTCAATCAGGGTAGGAATTCAGAATGCCAAGAGTGTTTATCAATAGCCACTACCTCCAGCTCTCATCCAATCAGACAGCCACTTCCCAGGCCTCATTTCCTCTCTGAGCTGATGTTGCAGGAACATACACCCCCCCCTCCCTATCTGCACCGCTGGCTGACTGGGGAACAGGACAGAACGGTCTCCGGCTGACTGGGGAACAGGACAGAACGGTCTCCTACCTGCACTGCTGGCTGACTGGGGAACAGGATAGAACGGTCTCCGGCTGACTGGGGAACAGGACAGAACAGTCTCCTACCTGCACCTCCATCTGACTGGGGAACAGGACAGAACGGTCTCCGGCAGACTGGGGAACAGGACAGAACGGTCTCCTATCTGCACCGCTGGCTGACTGGGGAACAGGACAGAACGGTCTCCTACCTGCACCGCTCTGACTGGGGAACAGGACAGAATGGTCTCCTATCTGCACCGCCGTCTGACTGGGGAACAGGACAGAACGGTCTCCTACCTGCACCGCCGTCTGACTGGGGAACAGGACAGAATGGTCTCCTATCTGCACCGCTGGCTGACTGGGGAACAGGACAGAACGGTCTCCTACCTGCACCGCCGTCTGACTGGGGAACAGGACAGAACTCTCCTATCTGCACCGCCGTGACTGGGGAACAGGACAGAACGGTCTCCTATCTGCACCGCCGTCTGACTGGGGAACAGGACAGAACGGTGACTGGGGAACAGGACAGGATCTGCACCGCCGTCTGACTGGGGAACAGGACAGAACGGTCTCCTATCTGCACCGCTGTCTGACTGGGGAACAGGACAGAACGGTCTCCTACCTGCACCGCCGTCTGACTGGGGAACAGGACAGAACGGTCTCCTATCTGCACCGCCGTCTGACTGGGGAACAGGACAGAACGGTCTCCTATCTGCACTGCTGGCTGACTGGGGAACAGGACAGAACGGTCTCCTATCTGCACCGCTGGCTGACTGGGGAACAGGAGAGAACGGTCTCCTATCTGCACCGCTGGCTGACTGGGGAACAGGACAGAACGGCACCGCTGTCTGACCAGGACAGAACGGTCTCCTACCTGCACTGCTGGCTGACCAGCTGCACCGCTGACTGGGGAACAGGACAGAACGGTCTCCTACCTGCACCGCTGGCTGACTGGGGAACAGGTCTCCGGCTGACTGGGGAACAGGACTCTCCTACCTGCACCGCTGTCTGACTGGGAACAGGACAGAACGGTCTCCGGCTGACTGGGGAACAGGACAGAACGGTCTCCTACCTGCACTGCACTGGGGAACAGGACAGAACGGTCTCCTATCTGCACTGCTGGCTGACTGGGGAACAGGACAGAACGGTCTCCTATCTGCACTGCTGGCTGACTGGGGAACAGGACAGAACGGTCTCCTATCTGCACCGCCGGCTGACTGGGGAACAGGACAGAACAGTCTCCTACCTGCACCGCTGTCTGACTGGGGAACAGGACAGAACGGTCTCCTACCTGCACTGCTGGCTGACTGGGGAACTGCACTGCCGGCTGACTGGGGAACAGGACAGAACGGTCTCCCACCTGCACCGCCGGCTGACTGGGGAACAGGACAGAACGGTCTCCCACCTGCACCGCTGACTGGGGAACAGGTCAGAACGGTCTCCCACCTGCACCGCTGGCTGACTGGGGATCAGGACAGAACGGTCTCCGGTTGACTGGGGAACAGGACAGAACGGTCTCCTACCTGCACCGCCGGCTGACTGGGGAACAGGACAGAACGGTCTCCTACCTGCACCGCTGGCTGACTGGGGATCAGGACAGAACGGTCTCCTACCTGCACCACCGGCTGACTGGGGAACAGGACCCTACTGATCCTGGGGGATTCTATTTTAACATCTCACTCTCTCTCTCTCTCAAATCATTTCTGGGTAACAATTAAGTACCTTACTGTGATGGTTTTCAATTAAAATGGTTAAAAATAACTGGCTGTCTTTTTTTGTTTTTATTTTCTATTCATTTATTTCACCTTTTATTTAACCAGGTAGGCTAGTTGAGAACACGTTCTCATTTACAACTGCGACCTGGCCAAGATAAAGCAAAGCAGTTCGACACATACAACACAGAGTTACACATGGAATAAACAAACGTACAGTCAATAACACAATAGTAAAGTCTATATACAGTGTGTGCAAATGGCGTGAGGAGGTAAGGCAATAAATAGGCCATAGTGGCGAATAATTGCTAAATTGTAATTACTACACTGGAGTGATACTGTAGATGTGCAGAAGATGAATGTGCAAGTAGAGATTCTGGGGTGCAAAAGAGCAAAAAATAATAATAATAACCATATGGGGATGAGGTAGTTGGATGGGCGATTTATAGATGGGCTATGTACAGGTGCAGTGATCTGTGAGCTGCTCTGACAGCTGATGCTTAAAGTTAGTGAGGGAGATATGAGTCTCCAGCTTCTTAGCACACTGTCAGGGAGTGGTCTGAGTGGGGAGGGGAAATACTGAAAACGAGCTGTCATTGGCAGAGAGGTTTGGAACTCTTTTTCTTATTGGTCTATTAACTAGTTTACCACCTGGTGATGTCACAAGGCAGGCAAAAAATAAATAAATCCATCCCACCAAAACAGGCCTTTCAAACAGCTCTTACAATAAAAGGGCATTATCATAATTTTCACAATTCCACAGTACTATTCCAACCTCGTAGTGTGGAAATATATCTTACTACCGGTCAAAAGTTTTAGAACACTTTTTATTTATTTCTACATTGTAGAATAATAGTGAAGACATCAAATTAAATATAAAATAACACATATGGAAGTAACCAAAAAAGTGTTTTGAGATTCTTCAAATAGCCACCCTTTTGCCTTGATGCCAGCTTTGCACACTCTTGGCATTCTCTCAACCAGCTTCACCTGGAATGCTTTTCCAACAGTCTTGAAGGAGTTCCCACATATGCTGAGCACTTGTTGGCTGCTTTTCCTCCTCTGCGGTCCTACTCATCCCAAACCATCTCAATTTGGGTTGAGGTCGGGGGATTGCGGAGGCCAGGTCTTCTGATGCAGCACTCCATCACTCTCTTTCTTGGTAAAATAGCACTTACACAGCCTGGAGGTGTGTTTTGGGTCATTATCCTGTTGAAAAACAAATTATAGTCCCACAAAGCCCAAACCAGAAGGGATGGCGTATCACTGCAGAATGCTCTGGTTAAGTGTGAATTGTGTGTGAATTCTAAATAAATTACTGACAGTGTCACCAGCAAAGCACCCACACACCATAACACCTCCTCCTCCATGCTTCACGGTGGATCATCCATTCACCTACTCTGCGTTTCACAAAGACACAGCGTTTGGAACCAAAAATCTCCAATTTGCACTCGAGACCAAAGGACAGATTTCCACTGGTCTAATGTCCTTGGCTCGTGTTTCTTGGCCCAAGCAAGTCTCTTCTTATTATTGGTGTCCTTTAGTAGTGGTTTCTTTGCAGCAGTTTGACCATGAAGGCCTGATTCACGCAGTCTCCTCTGAACAGTTGATGTTGAGATGTGTCTGTTACTTGAACTCTGTGAAGCATTTATTTGGGCTGTAATTTCTGAGGCTGGTAACTCTAATGAACTTATCCTCTGCAGCAGAGGTAACTCAAGGTCTTCCATTCCTGTGGCTGTCCTCATGAGAGCCAGTTTCATCATAGTTCTTGATGTTTTTTTGCGACTGCACTTGAAGAAACTTTCAGATCTTGACATTTTCTGGATTGACTGACCTTCATGTCTTAAAGTAATGATGGACTGTCATTTCTCTTTGTTTATTTGAGCTGTTCTTGCCATAATGTGGACTTGGTCTTTGACCAAACAGGACTATAGTGTTTCTCCTGTTGGAACTCTTTTACAACCAAGTTGATGACTTCCTGATTTTAAATGAGCAAAATATGTTGGTTGGGCGACTAAACTACATAACGTGTTATCGGGTGTAATGGGTGAACAGAGGCTGCAGACACACGACCCATACAGTAGCAGAACAACGTGTGTAATGGGTGAATAGAGGCTGCAGACACACGACCCAGCAGCAGAACAACGTGTGTAATGGGTGAATAGAGGCTGCAGACACACGACCCATACAGTAGCAGAACAACGTGTGTAATGGGTGAATAGAGGCTGCAGACACACGACCCATACAGTAGCAGAACAACGTGTGTAATGGGTGAATAGAGGCTGCAGACATACAGTAGCAGAACAACGTGTGTAATGGGTGAATAGAGGCTGCAGACACACGACCCATACAGTAGCAGAACAACGTGTGTAATGGGTGAATAGAGGCTGCAGACACACGACCCATACAGTAGCAGAACAACGTGTGTAATGGGTGAATA